>NW_007727648.1:256442-305369 GCF_000696425.1 Galeopterus variegatus
AATCAGGCAAGTAGGGCCATTGCAACTAAGAACCCAATATTTCTATTGACAACAGAGTCACTCAAGGTTTCCATATTTTCCTTGTTCTAAAAACCCTGAAAGAATAGCAGTGTACTGATATATAGTTAAGCTTCACCCAATGCGTCCACTTATTCCTGTGGTGAGGGGACAACCAATGTGAGGAACAAATACCTACAGGAAGTACTCAGTCTCTAGAAGACAAGGACATAAAAAGGGAATGAAACAACCATAGTGAGCTTTGGTGTTTTACTATTGCATCCACCAAAAAGGGTCTCAGTTTTAAGATTATATATATTAAAAATGTTTATTTTGTTCTGCTTTGTCCATGTTAAAAAAAGAAATCAGAGCATTTGAATCAAAACTTGATAGTGCAGGTGTAATGTGATTAATGTCTTGATATTACCAGTGTTTCTGGTAGTCCCTCAAACAAGGTAGGTTCTCAGTAAGAATTTTTTGAAGGAATATTTCTATAAAAATAAAAATTAAAAACTAATAAATATTTTGTTTTATACTTATTTTAAAATTTATCTCTCCTTTTATATTTTCAAAACATATATTTATTTTCACATAAGTCATTGTATGTCAGCACAATGATGTCTTATGAAAACTGCAATAAATCACCTTTTATTAAGTTTCTGGACATAATGTAATTCAACAAATATATGAAATCATATTTATTAAATTTAGTGTTTGCAGTCTATTTAAAAAAAAATGATTAATATCAGATGTGATTGGAAACCCAGAATAGCATGTAATACATTTTAATCTGTTAGCATGTCTACTATTAATCTTCCTCAAATGGAGAAATGTGTTTGATTAATTTTAATTTTATTGCACTATTAATTTTGTTATGATTTCAAATTTTATTATATTTTTAACAGAGTTTGGCAATTTCTTCTCTAATCTTTCCTACAGTTTATATTTGGAAAATCTTCCTTATTCCAACAGGCTGAAATTTTGCTTTTCCTTAGATAATAAGATGTAGATAATGGAAAAAACGTTTTACATTTTATCTTGGATTTTAGGAAATTTAAAGTCAATCTTTCTACTCAATTGCTGTCCTTAACCTCTGTCTATATTTTTTGGCATGAGTATTATCTTTGTTTTAATATGAATCATCCTCTTTTATCTTTATTTTAATCATTTATTATATAAAGCACTTCAGATTCTTTATTGATTTAGATAAGTTATGAATGATAATGAAGAAAAAGTCAATTCTCTTTTTATTCTGAGCAATTATCTCTATTACAAATGAAAAAAATTGTAAATTCGGGTGAGTAAAACAGCATCATGGAGCAAAAATAAAGTTCAGAGCTCTAAATTTGTTCATTATGGGTTAATTCTGGATAGGTTAATGACAAGTAGGGGAGAACAATCAGCAAATACATGAATGAAATTGACAATTAAGCTAAAGCAAGCTTTCTGTTCATTGAAGCCATATAATTTAATTTGTTAAATGTATTTATATATTTGTATATTTGTTAAATACACTATATTTAATAGTGTATTTTGTTTCAATGGTACCATTTCTTTACTACCAGTACTATTGTGACATTGCCCTGATATTCCTCAATATATGTGTTAATTATGTAACTTTGCCTCTGAAGATCAGCATTCTGTTCTGGAATTAGTTGTTGCAACTTGCAGTTTTTCCTTGCAATAGACTTAGTTAATAAAATCTAGATTTATTCTCCTCACCTCAAAAAATTATCATGTTAGAATCTAATCACTACCTTCGACTTGATGATTTCCATTCCTCTGGGTATATTCCCAGCAGTGGGATAGCTGGGTCATATGGCAGATCTATCTGCAATTGTTTGAGGAACCTCCATACCATTTTCCATAGAGAATGCACCATTTTGCAGTCCCGATATAACAACTACAACTCCTTGAAGTTGATATGACAAGCAAACAGAAAGGACATTGTTGGGTGCGAGGGAGGAGAGAGAGGAGGGAGGGAGGTTTCAGTGGTGGGCAACAATAATCAACCACATTGTATATCGACAAAATAAAAATTAAATAAATAAATAAATAAATAAATAAATGGGGAAAAATTTAAAAAATAAAAATAAATAGTACTGAGATTAAAAAAAAAATCTAATCACTAATGTGCTGATATTTGGAAGTGAAGCCTTTGGGAATTAATTAGGTCATGAGGGCACAGCTCTCATAAATGGAATTTGGGCCCTAATAAAAAAGACCCCAGACATCTCCCTTGCCCTTCTGCTATGTGAGGATGCAGCAACAACATGGCAGTCTACGAAATAGGTAGTGATCCTTCACAAGACACTGCTTGAATATGCTTGCACTTTGATCTAGAACTTCCTGGCCTCCAAAACTGTGAAAAATAAATTTTGGCTATTCATAAGCCACACAGTCTACAATAATTTGCTATAGTAACCTGAATGGACTGAGGAGGAAAATTAGTACCAAGAAGTGGGGTGCTTCTATAAAAAAGCACCTAAAAATATGGAAGGAGTTGTGGAATGAGTAATGCACAGGGACTAGAAGAGTTTTGAGTTGCAAGCCTACATTGTCATGAATGTAGCAGGACGGTGATTCTGGTGAGGCCTCAGAAGAAAAAGGGAACACCTCAATTTTCTTAGATAATTCTTAAGTAATCATGAAGTAATCTGTTGGTAGAAATATGGGTGGTTGAATATATTCTGATTTGATCTCATACAGAAAATGAGTAACAGGTTATTGGAAACTGGAGGAAAGGCCATCTTTGTTAAAAAGTGGCAAAGAACTTGTCTGAATGGTGTTTATGTTCTAATGTTTTGTGGAAGGTAGATCTTGTGAGTGGTAAAATTAGATATTTAGCTAGAGCTATTTGTAAGCAAAGTGTTGAAGGTGCCCCTTGAATTCTCCCAATGCTTATAGTAAAATGCAAGAGATAAATGACTTAAATATAGGATTGTTATACAAAAAGGAAATAGAGTTTAGAATCTGAAAATTTCTCAGATTCTCAGCCTATTCATATTTTAATAAGAAAGTGTATTCAGAAGAAAGCACTAAGGGTGTGGTCAATGACCATTTGATAAAAAGATTTGTATGGTTATAAACCACAGGTTCAATCAGCCATGTCAACAGAAGGTAGGCATTATTCTTCAGAATAAGGGTACTTGAGCCTTAAGATCTCATGGGTTTGCCCTGTAGTTTAAACCTCAGATCTGTTACCTCCTATCTTCTGTTCTATTTCTCCCTTTTAGAATGAGAATATCTCTTCTATGCCTGCACTCTCATCCATATTTTATTTAGATATTTAGGAGAAATTAGACTTTAGGCTTTTGAGTTGATGCTGGAACAAGTTAAGACTTTTGGGCTGTTGGGATGAAATGATTGTATTTTATAGGTGAAAAGGACCTGGATTTGGCAAAGGTTGAGGAGGGAAACAGGGATGATGTGCTATAGTCTGAATTTTTTGCCTTCCTGAAATGTATATGTTGAGACCTAATCCCTTATGTAATGGTATTTAAAGGTGAGACCTTTGGAATGTATTAGGTCATGAAGATGAGGCCCTCTTAAATGAGATTAGTGCCTTTATAAAAGAGATTCCAGAGAGCTTCCTCACTCCTTCCACCATGTGATGATGCAGCCAGAAGATTACAGACTAAGAATTATAAGCGGGGCCTTCACCAGATACCAAATCTGTCAGCACTTTGATCTAGGATTTCCCAGATTCCAGAACTGTGAGAAATAAATTTCTGTTATTTATAAACCAAACTATCTATTGTAATTTCTTATGGCAGCCAGAAATAACAAAGACACCCTTCTTCCCTTAAAGCACTTCACCCTTCTGTAAAATTTTATAGCCCCTCCTTTATTCAGTTAGGGTCTTCTGTAGGAAATAAGTTGCTCTAGCTAATTAGGCACCAAGAGATTTATCATAAGAAATCAGATGCTTACACAATTGTTAGAAATAATGAAAAGGTGTGTTCTAAAAATTAGGTCTTCAGGCAAAGCTCCTAAAATGAACTACAAATAAGGCTGTCTGGAGAAACTGTTACCTCTGTCACAAACAGAAAGATAAAAAATAAGACTTACGCTATAAGGACAACTAATTGAGTTGTGGTCTGGGAATCAGGAATTAGCCATACCTACTTGTTAATATCCCCAAATTGAAACAAGATACAGAACATCACTATAGAGAATGTTACCTATTCCACATCAGAACTTGAGAATACTCATAACTAAAGCTATGAGAAGATGTCCGCTACAGTTTTCAGTCTTTTACATCTTGTACAGGGATTAAGGATGAGGAAGTGGGACCAGGGTACATTCACCCACAGAAAAGGACTGGAACAACTAACAGAAAGCTAAATACTGACAGGAGCATCAGTGGGAGAGCAGGAGAGTGCAGCAGGAGACTAATGAGATCACCGTGGAGCATGAAAACCCAGGATGGTAGCACAGAAAGGAGAGATGTGGCCTCAGCTGCCATGTCTCTGAGACCAGGATTGGTGCAGGAAGAATTTTCTCCTAACAGAGAAAAGGTAGGCAGAGGATCCACAGCAGCCCCCATCTTCACCTCAAAGGTCCACAGATCCTTTGCAGGACAAGCCCAGAACCAAGTGTGGGCAGGGCCCTAGAAAACACACACTAAGTTACTCTAGAACACTGGTACAAATGGAGCATTCCCCACTCCCCATGCTCAGGATCCAAGCTAATGCAGGATAGTGCCATCTTGAAACCAGAACTGTTACAGGAGCTTGCCCTTCCTAGAGGCCATTAAAGGTGATTTCCCAGCCTTAAGGCTCTGCTCTCCACCCAGTGCACTCACAGGAAAGGCTATAATGCCCTGATCCCATCTGCATGAAGCCTGGGCTCCATTCTGCAATCTGGAGAGCTAACCCTAGAGCTGCTGAACTGACACCCTCATGTCCCCAACCAGAGACCAGATAGGCAGACCCTCCTTAGTCAGTCCATACTCCATTCCTCCACTTACCCTCATCCTCACCAGCTGACTGAGTGTGCCTGAGCACCCAAGCTGAAAAACAGCTTATGGATCTCTACCCTAACTAATATGCCCTCAGGGCAGTGGAAATAAAATGCATCTGCCCTTCCTAGAGAAGTGACCAAGAGGTCCTGTCCTGAAAAGTCCTACCTAGCAGTCCTGTCAACAGTCCTAGAGGCTGTTCCTCTAGCCCCTTCACTGCAGGCTAGCCTAGCAGCCAGCCCACCATCCAGTGGCACCTGGACATGTCACTTCACTGCAGGCATGCATACTGACTCCTCCTCCTGCACAAGAGGCAGCTAGGTGGGCCCCCTCACTTCAGTCCTGCCTAATGGCCTCACCCAGTTCCTGAGAAGTGGCTCAGCAGCTCTGCCCTTGGCAGTCCAGCTCCTGAACTCCACATGAAAGCATGACCTTGCAGCCACCACCATTGCCTACACCCATAATACTGTCACCACAGCCACACTTATCCCTGCACAGCAGTCTTTCCTGCTCCCCACCAATGCCCAGCCCAGCTCTACCTCACCCAGATCCAGGTGTTCATGTATTTACCAGATAGGAGGAAAGAGGGAGAAACAAGGACCTTGGAAATTCCTCTGCATGCAGGAAAGAGGAAAGGGAAACCCTACCCAGGGTCATCCATTCAAGCTAGGTAACTTCAGTACACATCAGTGCACCTATCAGGGTCAAGACACTAGTTGGGGTGCCAGCAATTCCTTGTAGGGTCAACCCACTCAGACAAGGAGTGACAGGGAACCCAGGTGCTTCTCCCCAAAACTAAAGATCTCACCTGTGTCCTCGATGGCCCAATGCAATATCACTCACATTAGAAGGGGACAACTGAACGACCCATTGACTAGACCACAGAGGCACACATAGACAAATCCAATGTTGAATATGGCCAACATAACCATAAAGAGATTACAGTACTGCATCTACCCAGAACCAAAACTAAAACACCCTACCCAGGGGTCAATATAAAACACATCTACAGAAGGGAGTCTCTCCCCTCAAAAGGCACTGCAGTATAACTGAAAAAGCAACTACTTCACCAAATGACTAGACATCAATGTAGAGACACTAGAAATATGAACAAGCAAGAAAATAGCCACCACCAAAGGAATAAAATAATTCTGAAGTACCTGACTCAAAACAGAAGGAAACCTTTGAAAGGACTGAAGAGGAATTCCAAACAACAATCTAAGGAAACACAACTAGCTACAAGAAAACTCAGATGTATGACAAAACAAAATGAAAAAAAAAAAAAAATCCAAGATAAAAAGGAGGAATTTTACAAAGAGATAGATACCTTAAAAAATAATGTAGCAGAACAGCTAGAACTAAAGGACTCAGTCAACAAAATAAAAAATACAACTGAGAGCTTAAGCAGCAGGCTAGAGCAAGGAGAAGAAAGAATTTCTGATCTCAGTGACAGTTTTTTAAAATAACCCAGGAAGACAAAAAAAGGAAAGAATTTTTAAAAATGAAGAAAATCTATGAGAGATAACAGACAACCATAAGCACACGAACATCCACATCACAGTGCAACCATAAGCACACAAACGTCCACATCACAGTGCAACCATAAGCACACGAACATCCACATCACAGTGCAACCATAAGCACACGAACATCCACATCACAGTGTTCTGTAAGGGGAGGAGAAAAGAAAGAAACATTGAAAGCCTATTCAATAAAATAATAGCAGAAAACATCCTAGATATTGGGAGAGATACAGATTTTCAAATCCAAGAGGCTCAAATATCCACAAACAGATTCAATCCAAAAAGTCTTTTCTAAGACATACTGTAGTCAAACTATTAAAAGTCAAAGACAAAAGACAAAGAGAGAATTCTAAGAACAGCAAGAGAAAAGTGCCAAGTCACCTACACAGAACTCCCCATCAGACTAACAACAGATTTCTCAAAAGAGGAGAATGGGATAATTTATCAATATATTAAAGGAAGGAAAAAAACAAAAACAAAAAACACCACCTTCAAAAATACTATATTGGGCAAGGCTAGCCTTCAGGAATGAGTGAGAAATAGTGTATTTCCCAGACAAACAAAAACTGTAGGAGTTCACAACCAGAAGACCAGCCATACAAGAAATCTTCAAGGAAGTCCTCCATCTGGAATTCAAAAAACAATAATCACCACCATGAATACATGGGAAAGAACAAAATCCACTGGTACAGTATATGTGCAAATGAGAAAGAGAAAGAAATGATATCTTACCTCAAAATAAACACTGAAGACAAGCATTAAAAGGAAAAGGAAAGAACAAAAGATATTTTAACAACACACAAAAGTCAGTAAAATGCCAGGAGTAAGACAAAACATTTCAGTACCCTAAATATAAATGGGTTGAATTCCCCATACAAAAGAATCTAAACTGGGTGAATGGATTAAAAAATTACACATAACTAAATGATGTCTATGAGAAACACCTCACCCTTAAGGACTCACACAAACTAATAGTTAAGGGATGGAAAAAGATATACCACACAAATGGAAACCAAGAAAGAACAGCAGTAGGTATTCTTCTATTGGATACAATGGGTATTAAACCAAAAACTATAAAAAGAGACAAAGTAGGTCATTATATAATGACAAAGGGATCCATCCATCAAGAGAACATAACATTCATAAATATATATGCACCCAACATCAGAACACTCAGATGTATAAAGCAAACACTATTAGACCTAAAGTACAGATAGATCCCAACAGAATAGCTGTGGACATCAACATCCCTTTCTTAGCATCCTCTAAGCAACAAATCAACAACGAAGATAGGATTTAAACTATGGTTTAAACCAATTGGACCTGGCAGATAGCAACAGAACATTTCACCCAACAACTACAGAATATACATTCTTCTCATCATAATATGGAAAATTCTCCAGGGTAAAACACAGGTTAGGTCAGAAATCAAGTCATAACAAATTTTAAAAAATTGAAATCAAGAATTTTTTCAGACAACAATGGATTCAAACTAAAAATCAATAAAAAATGAAGCTTTGAAAAATATACAAATACATGGAAATTAAGCAAAATGCTCCTGAATGGCATATGGGTCAAACAAAGAATTAAACAGGAAATCAAAAAAAAAAAAATCTCCTGAAACTAATGAAACTAAAGATACATTATACCAAAACCTATGGAATACTGCACAAGCAGTATTTAGAGGGAAGTTTATTGCAATAATTGCTTACATCAAAAGAACAGAAAGACTTCAAATAAATAACCTAATGATATACCACAAAGAACTAGAAAAACAAGAACAATACCTTCCCAAAATTGGTAGGCAGAAGGAAATAATTAAGATCAGAGCAGAATTAAATGAAATAGAGACCCAAAAAAATGGACAAAACAAAAAGCTGGTTTTTGAGAAGATAAACAAAATAGACAAACCATTAACTAGAATAACTAAAAAAATGAGAGAAGACGCGAATAAAAAATAAATCACGAAAAGGGAAACATTATGACCCATGCCACAGAAATACAAAGAACCATTAGAGACTATTGAGACTACTATATAAAATTATACACCAACAAATTTGAAAAAACTGGAGGAAGTGGATAAGTTTCTGAATACATATGAACTAACAAGACTGAACAAAGAAGAAATAGAAAACCTAACAGACCAATAATGAGCAATGAGATTGAAACAGTAATCATCAGTCTCTCAGCAAAGAAAAGCCCAGGACTAGCTGGTTTTATGCATGAATTCTATCAAACTTTAAGGAAGAAATAAGAGCAATCTTTTTGAAACTACTCCAAAAGATTGAAACAGAGCCCATTCTCCCAAACTCATTCAATGAGGCCAGCATCACTGTGGTATCAAACAGACAAAGGTACAAAAAAGAGAAAGAAAACTATAGGCCACTATCCTCAATAACATAGATGCCAAAATCCTCAATAAAATATTAGCTAACAGAACACAGCAGCATGTCAAAAAAATTATATGTCATGTCATGATTCATCCCAGGGATGCAAGGTTGGTTCAACATAAGCAAATAAATTAAAATGATACACCACATCAACAAAATCATGGATGAAAACCATCAATATCTCAATAGATGCAGAAAAAGCATTTGACAAAATTTAACATCACTTCATGATAAAGACTCTCAACAAATTAGTTATTCAAGAAAAGTATTTCAACACAATAATAGCTATATATAAAAAACTCATCAGCAATATCATCCTCAATGGAGAAAAGCTGAAAGATGTTCCTTTAAGAATAGGCACAAGGCAAAGAAGCCCATTCTCACCACTCCTTTTTAACATAGTATTGGAAGTACTGACCAGAGCAATTAGGTAAGAGTTAGAAATAAAGGGCATCCAAATTGGAAAAGGCAAATTGTCCCTGTTTGCAGATGACATGATCCTATATATAGAAAAACCTAAAGACTCTGAGAAAAATATCTTAAAACTGATAAACAAATTCAGTAAAGATGGAGGATACAAAACCAATACACAAAAATCAGTAGTATTACTATACTCCAATAACAAACATAAAAAGAAATTCTGAAGTAGGAATCAAGCACATTTGCAATAGCTAGCAAAAAAAAAAAAATACTTAGCAATAAATATAACCAAGGAAGTGAAAGATCTCTACAATGGGCTGGCCTGGAGGCGCACTGGAGAGTGCGCCACTTGGGAGCACGGCGGCGCTCCCGCCGAGGGGTCGGATCCCAAGTGGAGACCGGTTCCCGCTCACTGACTGAGCGCGGTGTGGGAGCAACACCAAGGGTTGCAATCCCGTTGCCGGTCCCCGGTACGGGCGCGACACCGAGGGTTGTTATCCCATTACCGGTCAGTAAAAAAGACAAAACGGAAAAAAAAAAAAAAAAAAGATCTCTACAATGAAGACTACACATCACTGTTGAAAGAAATTTAAAATGACCCCAAAAGATGCAAAGACATCCCATGTTCATGGGTTGGAAGAATTAACATTATTATACTTCGCAAAGCAATCTACAAATTCAATGCAATCCCCATCAAAATACTAATGCCATTCTTCACATAAATGGAAAAAACAATCCTAACATTCATATGGAACAACAAAAGATGCCATACAGACAAAGCATTACAATACCCAACTTCAAATTATACTACAAAGCTATAGTAACCAAAGCAGCATGTACTGGCATAAAAACAGATATACAGATCAATGGAACAAAATAGAGAACCCAGAAATCAATCCATGTACTTACAGATAAATTATCTTTGACAAAGGCACCGAGAACATACATTGGGAAAAGGGCAGTCTCATCCATAAGTTACTGAGAAAACTGAATAGGTTACCAGTTTTTTTTGTTGTTGGGTTTTTATTTTGGTTTGATTTGATGTTGGCAGCTGGCTGGTATGGGGATGATGAGAAAACTGGATACCCACTTGTGGAAGAATGACAAATCTAGACCTGTGCTTCTTGCTATATACCAAAATCAACTCAAAATGCATTAAAGACTTAAATATAAGAGCAGAAAATGTAAAACTCCTAGAAGAAAACACAAGAGAAACACTTCTGGATTTAGGACTGGGTAAAGACTTTATGAATAAGACCTCAGAATCACAGACAACAAAATAAAAAAATAAACAGATGGAATTATGTCAAGCGAAAAAGCTTCTGCACAGCAACAGAAACAACCACAAGAGCAAAAAGACATCCTACAGAATGGGAGAAAACATCTGCAAACTATACATCCAACAAGGGATTAATATCCAGAATATACAAGAAACTCAAGAAATTAATAGCAAAAAAACCCAAATAATCTCATTAAAAAAAATGGAGAGGGCCAGCCCGGTGGTGCACTGCTACAGTGCACCGCTTGGGAAGCGCGGCGGCACTCCCACTGAGGGTTCGGATCCCACATACAGACCAGCCGCTCACTGGCTGAGCGAGGTGCAGGAGCAACACCGAGGGTTGCGATCCCGTAGCCAGTCCCGGTCCGGTACGGGTGCGACACTGAGGGTTGCGATCTGTTGCTGGTCACGAAAAAAGACGAAAAAAAAGGAAAAAAAAAAATGGACAAAGGAGCTGAAAAGATGTTTCTCAAAGGAAGACATACAAATGGTAAAGAATTCATGCTTAGAATATATTTTTTTAATGGACAAAGTGGCAAAAAATTTAGGAAATACCAAAATAATATGCAAATGGACAATAAACATGTAAAGTGAACAACTTAGTCATCAGAGAAAAGTAACATTAAAACCATATTTTTTTTTTGACCTGTAAGGGGATCACAACCCTCGGCACAGTGTGGTCTGCACCACACTCAGCCAGTGAGCGCACTGGCCATCCCTATATAGGATCCGAACCCGCAGCCTCAGCACTACCAGTGCCACACTCACCCAAGTGAGCCACGGGGCCAACCCAAAACCATAATTTTATATTACTAATCTTCATAATCATTAAAATTAAAAAAGGACAGGAAATAAATAATGTTAGTAAGAATATATAGCAACAAAAATTTTCGGCAATTGCCCTTAAGATTAAAAGTATAGATACTTTAAAAAAGTGTGCAGCAATCTGTTAAAAGTGAGCATATATGTGTTTATGACCCAGCATTGCCACTCATAGTCATATACCTAACAAAACATTCAAACATTCAAAGCCAGTTGTTGCTTAACAATTGGGATTTTTTTTTCTAGTCTAGAGCTTAATTTATTCATATAATGAGGCAGTTGAAAACACATCTTGTATCTTCTTCACTGAAATTAACATTTTAAATGCAAATATCTGAACTTAAAGATTAGCGTTATTAAAGATGTGATTTAGAATCATCAGTATAAAACTTAAGTATAAAACAATGATACATCGGGCCGGCCCGGTGGCGCACTGGATAGTGCGCCGCTTGGGAAGCGCGGCGGCGCTCCCGCCCGAGGGTTCGGATCCCACATACAGACCGGTTCCCGCTCACTGGCTGAGCGAGGCGCGGGAGCAACACCAAGGGTTGCGATCCCGTTGCCGGTCCCCGGTCCGGTACGGGGGCGACACTGAGGGTTGCGATCCGTTGCCGGACACGGAAAAAGACAAAAAACAACAACAACAACAAAAAAAACAATGATACATCATTGATAAATGCATTGAGTGTACTTACACATTCCTAGGCGGTACGGCCTACTACCTACTCATGTTCTATGGTATAGCCCATGGGTCCTAGGCTACAAACCTGTGCAGCAGGTTGCTGAACTGAATACTGTAGATATTTGTAATACAGTGTTATTTGTGTAGAAATATAGAAAATGTACAGTAAATATATGTACAAAAGATAAAAAATGGTCACCTATATAGAACACTTACTATGAATGAATCTTGTAGTACCGGATGTTGCTGTGGGTGAGTTAGTGAGTGAGTGGTGAGTGAATGTGAAAGCCTAGGACATTATGATACACTACTATAGACTTCACAAACACTGTTCACCTGGGCTACAATAAATAAATAAATAATATTTTTCTTTCTTCAATAATAAATTAACCTCTGCTTACTCTAACATCTTTACAAATATTAAAATTTTAAAAAAATTTTTTTTTACTCTTTTATTATAACACTTATCTAACTTAGGTTAAAACACATCATTGTACATGGTACAAAAATATTTTCTTTTTTCATATCCTTATTCTATAATCTTTTTTTCTATTTTTAAAATTTTTTCTTTCTTTTTTTTTACTTTTTATATTTTTTTGTATAAAACTAAGACACAAACACACATAGTAGCCTAGGATCAGGATCATCAATATCACTGTCTTTCACCTCCACATGTTGTCACACTGGAAGGTCTTCAGGGGCAATAATACACATGGAGCTTTCATTTCCTATGATAACAGTGCCTTATTTTGGAATACTTCCTGAAGGACCTGCCTGAGGTTCTTCTTGAGGAGGTGTCACTCTTTTTAGAATATTTTCATGGTGGTTAGCTTGGTTTGTTTCCTTTTTCATAATAGGTTTCCTCGTATGCAGATAGGACACTATGAACATTTCTGTCTATTAATGAAAACCTTTCAGTGTTAGGTTCCATGTTTGTAAACTTTTTAAGGAATTTATTGAAGTCTTTAAAAGCTTCTGCTAAATACTTCAGTGTGAATTTTTGAGGAGGTTCTTTTTCTTCTTTTGCAGTTTCATTTTCTCTTGCCTCTTCTTCAGCTATTGGTTTTAACAACTCTTTGTTAGTCAGTTTCTCAGGAACCCGCTCTAGGAGCTACTCAATGTCATCCTTATCCAGACCCTGATTAAAGTTGTTTGCCATCTCAATCACAGCCTTGTTGATTTTTGCAACCTCCTCATCCTGGACAAATCCTTTGAAGACATTCAAGAAGACACTCGAGAGTGTCTTTTTCCACATACAACTCATACACTTCTTAATGACATCACCACAAGCCCAAAAAGCAAGGCTCTAGATGCAGTCATAGATGTTGTAATACTTCCAGAATTGCATCAGTGTCTTTTCAGTATTTTCTTCAGTTGCAGCACTAGCCTGGGCAAAGTCCTCCTCAGGTCATAGGCCTTAAAAGCTGCTATAACTCCTTGATCATTTGATTGGATCAAATAGGTGGTAATTAGGGGAAGAAACACTACTTTGAAATTGGGATGAAGATTACCAATAAAAGGAGGTTGTTGGGGGGCATCATCAACAACAAGCAAAATCTTGAAAAGTATGTTATTCTTCAAACAGTACTTTTCCATTTTGCTGGCATAGCAATTCAGAATAGCATCTTGGAGGAGGATCTGGTTAATCCATTACTTCTCACTGCTCCTGTGGTACACTGGAAATGTGTGCTTATTGATATGCTTAAAGGCCCTGGGTTCTCACTGTGCCATATCACAGTGTTGTAGTCTGTAACATTGCCCCCAAGCAAGACTGTTATCCTGTACTTAAAAGCCTTGAAGCCTGGCATTGACTTGGCCTCCCGATGGATAAAAGTCCCTTCAGGCATCTGTTTCCAGAACAGGGAGGTCTCATCCATATTAAAGACTTGCTCTGGCAAGTAATTTTCTTCTACAGTCAGCTTATGTAGAGTTTCCAAAAATTTTTCAGCTGTCTTCATATCAGCACTCATATGATGCCAGAGGTAGGATCCAGGTGGCCCCATAGTTGGCCTCACCCACCCCATCCCCTTACTAGATTCTTGACTCCACCACAGTTAAGAATTCAGAGCAGAGGCACAGTAGAAAATGAGAACAGGTTTAATATAATGAATAAGAGATACAGATTTCACAGAGAGAGTGTGGCATAGCTCCAGAGGCAGAGCAGGGCCTACACCAAGTTTAACACAAAAGCAAGAAACACACACTTAAAGTCCAGTACAGAATGCAGACTGGCTAAAGAGAATGAGCAGCTGCTTGCTGAAAGTAAATTTGATAAAAAAAGGAATAAATACACACTCCACAGGGAGAATATGGGCTGGCTTCAGGAGAGTGAGCAACAGCCTTCTGCTGGAATTCCGCTTTTATAGTTTTGTCATCTAACGAATATTCAGTTAAGGGGGCGGCCTTGCACATGCTCAGTTGGTCTCCTGGAGCATGTTCATTGGTCAAATTCTATCACATGCACTAGGCATATTCAAGAATACTCTGTGCTCTCTGGCACCTCTAGTGGAAGGTCATTTAGTTACCAGGGTTATATAATCCTTCTTTACTGAGCATGCCCAGCCATTGGATTTGCATAAGCTGGCCCCTTCTAGTCTCATCTTCCCTGTGTTTGTGCTGAAAATAGATCTAATTAGCAATAATAACTTTCCTCTAGGGGAAGGCCTAGAGGAGAGGCCTGAAAACTTAGGGAATGACTTGAAACCCAGAGATGTGTCCTGTAACCCAAGCCCAGGGAATATGAGCACCTCCTTCCTCACATGGACCACTGTAAGGCAGGAATCTCGGATCCTTCTGCCCCTTCCTGTGCAGGTTGTGAGTCAATTAATTGAAAGAAGACCCTGGCAGCTTTATGCAGGTAGACATACTTTATTCTTCACATGTGAGCTTCATAGACATGCTTTATTCCTCCATGCTCTGCTGAACAGCAGTTCAGAGCAGTTACCTTTATACTTTTACTACACAATAGCAGCCACAAGCCAAGCATTACATAATTACAACAATCATGCTGAATCAGTAAATGGGCACACGTGTGCAGTTATACTACCTTTATAAATTGTTTCTAGTGAATATGCTGAATCTTGCCCATTTGTAACAGATGTGAGGTGAATGATCCTGACTAAACTTTTCTACTTTCCTTAAACTCACCATTCGCATTCACATTACATAATCAATAATGATTTTTGAATTGTTTAAACCATCCTGATTTAGCAGTAAATTCAATGATGTAGTCAGATCAAGACTTTTCTTTCAACATCACAAACAAACCTTTTGCTGCTTCCATGATTGTCTCAGTGCTAAGAGGGATATGCTCTGTGTCTGGTCTTCAGTCTAGTTTATCACAAGCTTCTCCATACCTGATATAGGTCCTTTTCAAATTTTTGTTAGTGTCATTGCCTTCACTGATATAGATCATTCCATAGCTTTTACCACTATCTTCTTGTTGTTCAAGATCATAGCTATCGTGGAATGGGACATCCCTGACTGGTGAGGAATAACCACCACTAAGTTTTTACCTTCCTACTTCTTAATCACTTTTAATTTAGTTTCTAGGTTAATCACTCAATGCGGCCTCTCACTACTGACATTACTAGTGGATTTTGTATATTTCAGGGCCATGGTGAACAAAACAACATGAGATTAACTCAAGCACAAGAGAAAATGATACAATCAAGAGATGCTGTAAACACAAAATGTTTGAGGCTGCCGCCAGCATAACACAGCCTACTATTTCACAGTAATCTTTTTTTATACATAAGTAGAAGTACACTCTAAAACAAAAATAAAAATTATATATTATATATAGTAAATACATAAACTAGTAACATAGTCATTTATTATCATTATCAATTGTTATTTCCTGGACATACAATAATTATTTGTGCTATAATTTTATATGACTGGCAAGGTAGTAGATTTTTTTTATACCAGCATCACCATAAACATGTGAGTAATTCATTGTGCTGTAACGTTACAACAGCTACCATGTCACTATGAGATAGGAATTTTTCAGCTCTGGTATAATGGGATCACCATAGTATGTGGTCCCTTATTGACAGAAAAATCATTATGCAGCACATGATTGTATATATGTTGATCAAAAGATGTGTACACATGAATAACAACAAATATTCTATGGCTATTCTATTGTGCATGGATCTTACAAACCTGATACAGATAGAAAAAAGTCAGGGGAAAAAAAAGAGTGTATACAATATAATTCCATTTATATAAAGTACCAAACAGGTAACACTAATCTGTAGTTTAATATGTACACACACACACTATTACACCAGAAATATATATGCTATAGATATATAGATATAGAGGAATAGTGTGCATGTATATATAAATATAATACCATACATATATATTTACTGTTATTTAAAATATCGAGTCAAAGTGTTTTAGTACATCTTCATGTGCTTTAATTAAGTTATCATGGATAGAACTAAGATCTATAATCATGTTATGGGTAGGGAGTTTCAACATAATTTTTTGATTGTGTTGATTTGAGCAAATAATTAAAGTTTTCTGAACATTGTTGTTCAGCTGTGAAGATATACTGAATCCCAATAACTTCAGTAGGGTTCTCTGAGCTTTAAGTCAGAAATTCCAAGCTAAAAAAACAGAATTGAATTAATGAGGATTAGACATGGTGGTCAAAAGCCTCTTACTATGTATATTAGCTATAACAAAGCAAAGCAAATTCAGATGCACATTATTAATATTGTGAAGAACAAATATCTTGACAGATTATAAAGGAAATTAATTATACATGAAAAATAAAGGATTAATTTTGGGATATATTTTAATAAACATAATATATGTATACAGGTTTTATAATTCATTTCTGACCTTACTCATTTTAACTTACATTTCCCATAAGATTTTATGTTCTTCAAGTACAAATTATGTTAACATGAAGGTTTTCAGGAATATAATTCTAAAAGTTTAGGAAGAGAAAATATTTTTTTTATACTTATGTTAGATAATGATCAATGAGGTGAAATAAAAATTATAATTATTTATAGAATGTACTACAGAAAAGAGTTTTTAAAAAAATATTCACAGATATAATGGTATCTATTTGAAGGAGAGAAGGGGAAGTATTAATTTTTAAAATATTTATCAAACACCTACAATGTCAGGGATTTGAAATGTTTCAGAGAATAAGACAAAGATTTCCTGAGTTAATGACGTTTCTATGCTTTTAAGATAATTAGGTGGTTAAGTTTATAAACTCCTGTGCTGGTTTCTCTAGGTGTGAATCCTCTTCCTTTCATTTAGCTGTGTCACTTTGGGCAAATTACTTAATTTTTCTATATCTAAGTTTACTCACCTGGACCGTAGGGATAATAACAGTACTTACTTTATCAGGTTATTCAAACATTTGCGCTCCTCAAAATTTTTGAATTGTCACTTAAGTGAAACATGTTTTAACTTTGCAGAATGACTTGCAGTAAGAATAATTTACAAAATAAGATTTTATAATAACATAATATGAACTATATTTGTTATATTAGGTAGAATTTTTACTGAAGTTATAAATCTCTAACATTAACATTTTTCTTTGAAAAAATCTGGTCTATTATGGGCTGCTTTTCCTTATAGTCCCATGCCCCGTACTTTATTTATGTGGATGTTTCTTCTAAACTAAATAAAAAGATTGGGAATGTCTGAAGCCATTTTTCTTTTTTTATGGCTGCATTTCTAATGCCTGGTCCTTAATCTTAAACACAAGTCGTTGCTCAATATATAATTGTTGAACAAATAAATGATGAATAAGGTAGTGAATAAATGAATGTATACAGTTAATGAGCACCCGTCTTTATATTGTGTATCTTAATTGTCCAATTTAGAATTTTAGGATATTTTGGAGAAGCTATTGAATGATTGCCATAACACAATACCAAAGCGAACATGATGATGAATAAAAATATCCCTGTTAATAAATGTAAATGCACAAAACATGACTTTGTTAGAAAGATTCATTTGTGAAGTCTAAGAATTATGTCTAAAGTTATTGCAACTTACTCCCTGTCTTATAGTCAGACCGCAGTGTGGCAGTTGGCTAGGTTCAGGATGTAACTGAGATAGCTGCTCCATTTACCAAGCAGCAAGTCAATTAAGCCTTTAATGATTCAGGAGATATGTACAAAGATAAGTCAATCTTGCAAATTAATCAACAAATGGTAATAGCATTGTAGCTATTCAAGATAAAAGCTCAGCCTTTGAAACACAAACTATTCTCTCAGTAAATGAGGAAGTAGGCATGTTAATTCAAGTTTTGTATTTTCTGGAGTAGATAAGGTATATACTGTATAGCAATGACTGTATTCAAGCAATCAGTGAACAAGAAGAGATGATGCATGTGAAAAATGTACACGTTCTCTCCCAGATAATCAGATTTTCTTTTGAAAAGTTAATGGAATCATGAAAAGAGAAAAGTAGTGGTGCATTTATCTACCTCTGGCTATCACACAAAGATACTCCAATTCTGAAGACACTTGGTAGCAGGGTACTGGGAGTAGGATGAAGGAAGAGGAATATTTTATATATTTCCCAGGAGTCATGAGTCACAAGTCACAGGATTTTCTGTATTCCCACAGAGAGTTCCAAATGTCTCAGCAATGGTTTCCAGACCAACCAATCTCTGCTAAATATATTTTTAAACTACTTAGTATCTAACTTAGAGAATGATTTAATTTTAAATACATTTTCAAATTATTATTGTCTGGTTCAAGAAGTGTATGTTTCAAGTAACCATCATTGTACAAGATGAATAATTTTATATAACTTATGTATATATGAATCAAATTTTAGTCCACTTGTTGGAATTCCTTCACCAGGCAACCTAATTATTGCTTTATTTATTTTGAAGAAACCACGTTCTTCTTTATGTTTTATACTATATTTTTGTCAAGGCCTGCTGTATATGATTTCGACACAAGCAAAAAGGAGTACATTGATATCTGGAATATACATATAACTTTAGTTAGTATTAGAAGGTAAATTACATTCTTGTTCTCACTAATTCTTAATACTCAGTGAACAAAATAATAAAAAATACTTTATTGAAAAGTTAGTTATTTTAAAGATTTATTATATACCACAGTTGAACTTAGGCAGACTCAGGGAAGTGGAATTAGGCTTTTTGATTTTACCATCAGTTTCCAGCAAACTTAAATGGTATTAATTCCCCAAATAGCTTATACAAGATAATTTAATTGTAAATGTTACTGAAACTATAGCAGTGCTGGAGAGCATAGTCAATATTATATCTGCTTCTCTGGGTAAAAGCTTTCCAAGGAATAGGTTTTCAGCCTAGGTTGGTAGAAAGGAAGATTCTTTGTCCATTGCTTTCCTGGGACGCAGCAGCAGGACTAGAATTTTCAGCTCTTCAGGGCAACAGAGAAGGTCCAGGGAGAGTGACCTTTTCTTTTTTTTTTTTTTTTTAACAAGTATCATTACCTCACCGAGTTTGTTGAAATCATGTTAAATTTTAGTTGTATTTTTTTATTATGACATTTATGTGGACAATTAATTTTTGTTGAAGCACATATAGAAAAGTTCACAAATCCTAAGCCACAGCTGAATAACTTTTCGGCATGTTCCGGTAACTATCTCACGGAACAGGCATTCCTTCACTCAACAGATCTCTGAGTGTCCACTAGGTGCCCAGCACTGTGTCAAGTACTAGATATAACATTAGTGTGGTAAATAAGACATCACAGTCCCTGCTTTCATGACCTTTGTAGTCCAGATGGAGAGACAATAACAAGTGAACGAATAGTTATTGATGATGATAAATCAGTAACAACCAGGCTACTATGATAAAGATTAACAAGCAAGACCTGCTTCAAATATTGTGATCAGAAAAGACAAAACCTGCCATCTGAAGGAGGGTGTAGAGGAAAAGAGAAGAAAAGAGCAAGCACAGGTGTCCTCGTAAGGAAAGTAAGAAAAGTTTAGTCAGGATCTCATGCCTACATCTGTTACAAATGGGCAAGATTCAGCACATTCACTAGAAGCAAGTTATAAAAGTAGTGTAACTGTGCAAGTGTGCCCATTGACTGATTCAGCATGATTGCTGTAATTATGTAATGCTTGGCTGGTGGCCACTATTGTGTACTAAAGTATGAAGGTAACTGCTCTGAACTGTCCGTCAGCAGAGCATGGAAAGAGGGCAGAGCATGGAGGGTCAGTGGAGTACAGCCTGAACTTGTGTCTGAGAATACAGCATGTCTGTGAAGCTCACACCTGAAGAATAAAGTATGTCTACCTTGCATAAAGCTGCCAGTATCTTCTTTCGATTTCCTGACTCACAACCTGCACAGGAAGGGACAGAAGGATCTGAGATTCCTGCCCGACAGTCCTGATCTCATCTCCTGCCTCTCTCATCTGTACCATCCTGTGCCAGCCACACTGTCTCCTTGAAACTTCTTAATCATAATCAAGCCCCTGCCTCCAGCCCGTTATATTTGCTCATTCTTTGTGAAGAATGCTTCGTTTTCAGAAACCTGCATGGTTCAGCTCCTTCACTTCTTTGGTTTTCCTGGCCATCCTACCTACAATAACACCTTCAGTCCACCCCGTAATCACACACACTTGTAGATACCTCTATTTCCCTCTCCTCTGTTTTTTCTTCTTAGTATTTATCACATTCTAACATACTATGTATTTCACTTACTGATCTTACGTATTATCTGCCTCTAGTACTAGAATGAAAACTTCACGAGGGAAGGGTTTTATGCTTGTTTTATTCACTGCTGTATCCCCAGTGACAATGTCTGGCTTGATAAATACTTATTAAGTGTATGAAAGTTTATCCTACCACTACATATGTTAGGTATCTTAATTCAGAAAGAGGAAAACAATTACTTTGTTTCAGTAGCCATCTCCATATTCCTAGTCTCTCAAACCCTTTCTGGTATAGGATGCATTTTCTAAGCTTAGCTATTTAAAGCTAGACATCCATTATTATAGATCTCCATGAAAAGATTTAACAAAAGTTTTAAGTAGCTTAGTGATCTTTAGATTCTAAAGAGTCTTACCTTCTCTTGAGAAAGATTTTTTCAGTATGCATCTTAAAAAGAGTTGAAAGTTGAAAAGACATTCAAGCCTGTTTATATTTATATTCCTTCTTCTTAATGTAGCTGAATTAATTTGATGTAATAAATACCTACTAAGATCTTAGAGTGTAATCTATTTAATTTATCCAAAGTTTCCTATACTTGTCCTAAAATCCAAGTCCCAGTTTTTCCCTATCTGCCCTAGGATATTATGGACATGTAATCTTTTCCAGAACTGTGAGCCAATGAAGTTTTGTTTTGTTTTTTAGAAATTATTGCTTATATTATAGTGGGGGTATTTTATCCTGATGTATCCTCTAAAATTCCTGCTTGTGGATTTCAGAGTTTTGTCTTTCAACTTCGGTAAAATACTCTAACAAGATAGCACCATTATTTCACAGCTATAATCATAGTCACAACCCAGTAAAATTCTTGGTCCCAAGGCAAAGAGGCTATAAATGACCTATTCTGAAGTCATAATTTGTGGGTTGTAAATGTTCATTAACAATGGCATCAATATTATTTTATATTTAATGTAGAAGAATGAACTAAACCCTATTGATCCAGGGTTGTTATTTCCTAGGAGTTTATGAAGGACTGACATGGGCTCCCAAACATCATTTGAGTATGGTTTAGCAAATAAAACAAATATGATCACTAATTTATGAAAACCACTCTAATCACCTGAAAGAGTTAAGTTTGTTGTTAAAGCATCTTCTAGCAATTTTTTAAAAAGTCCCTTGACACTGCAAAGGATAAGGAAAAAAGTTGCCATTTTATTGGGAAAAAATATAGTTTTTAAACACCTGAAAATGTCTGAATTTGTTTAGTTTCTCAGGTACTCAAGTTGGAATTGTTTCTATAATATTTTCAGTTTATAGGATATTTTTGTAAAAGTCCTAACTCTCATGAAGAAAAGTCCCAAATGTGTTCTCTATACACCAAAGTGTATATTTGTAACTAAACTTAAAAATGTAATAGGAGGAAGTTCAATAAAAATTACTACTAATTCATGTTATGTTCATTTTGGATTAGGGTTAGAGTTAGTGCTTTTAAATTAACTCCCAGAACAACTCACTGTTGCTTTAGTACTTTCAAATAAATGACCAAAACAGCTCCCTGTGGTCTGTGTTTGCTGTGTAATAACCTCTGTCCTTGGTCGTGTCAAAGAAAAATCTACCAGATGGAATTAAACAGGCACGGAAGACTTTATTTAAGACTATTGCATTAGGGCAGGGAGATTGAATTCTGCTCTGAATACGGCATGGGCAACTGGATGATTTATAGTGCACAGGCCTGGTAAGGAAATCAGTGAATGGGAATTACTGAGCAGAACTTAGTTGGATATCAAAGGTGAGGGATCCTTGCTGAACTGGCTTGGCAGTACTCTTTCTGATTTGGGCTCAGCAGGCTAGGTATTGCAGGCCAAGAGTGAGGCCTAATTGAGAAGAGAGTCCAGAAGAGCCTCACTAAAGTTATTGATGGCTTTTATTTATTTATTTTCTCATTATACCATGGAACACTGAAAGAAATTTACTTGGGATCAGAATATCTAAAGTGTAAGTTGCACTTTCCTATTTAGTAGCTTATATGAAATTAAGTAGCTTATATGAAATTAAGTGCATGTCACTAATTTCTACAAGCTTCACTTTCTCGATTTGCAAAATAGACATAACAATACTCCAAAGGACTAAAATATTTTAATTATTTGAAAATGCTTTAAAGTGCTGTAATGAATTTTAACATGTAAATGTTGCTATCTGATAAATTCAAGACACCATATTAATGATTGTTTAATGTCTTATTATTTCTGGAAAGCATGCATATAAAAGGGGGTTTCAATGCCTTAATGCAAAATATAGACACTAATAATTTTAGGCACTGAGACAGAGAAGGGGTTTGAATATAATGTATTTCAGAAGCATCTTTTTGGCATTTCTGATGAGAAATGTATTTGTGATTTTTCAAAACAATAGAGAAGAAATAGTAAGATGAAATTCTAACAAATCTTAAAATCAAATTATTAAAGCAATAGTACCTGAAAAATATTTAAAATAATACCTTAAAGGAAAGCAGTATCATAAAAATAGATCTTGTGAATTCACTGAGACACTTATTCAATATTATCCTTATTTCCTTCATTTTTTTTAATATAGTTAGAATCTTCATTTAACTGTAAGTTAATTAAAAGTCAGCAATGTATCTGTTACGTGAGTATGTATGTATTTATGTATGAATCTGTCAAGTGAGACAGCACAACTACTGGTAAGACAGAAGTATAAGATACAGAGCATCTTTCTTTCTACTGCTCTACCCCCAGCTCTTTAATTAATTGCTCGTCTCAGAGAGGCAACCTTCTTGTTTATTGAGCATGGTTAGTACACTCCCACTTCCCTATCTTTTCCTGGGCTGCTGCTTCTGTCTGAAGTGGTCTTCCCTCACTTCTAACAAGTTTTTATTAAAACATTGCCTTTTGAGGGCAACTCATTGGCTAGTCCATCTCAATTGCTGCTTCCTATCACCACCATTCTCAGTCTCCTTAACACTGTTATAATTTTTTTCACATCATACCTATCACTTTCTAACACTTTATATAGCTTACTTTTTAAATATTGGTTTTCTTCTCCATCTAGAATGTAAATTCTATCAGACTTAGAGAAGAAATGTTTGCCTTTTTTGTTCATTGACTTGACTCCAGAAACTGTGCATGCCTGAGACATAGTAACTGCTCAATAAACATTTTTGAATGAATGAATGAAGAAATGAATGATGCACAGAACCTTCTGTATGCCATGATTTAAGATGATACTTCTCTCCTCTCTGTTTTTATTTTCTTAGAGTTAGACTCTAGGTACTGAAGAGACAGCTTCTCTTTCCTTCACTGCAGAATTTCTTTCAGTTGGGTAATAATAAAAGTCTATGAGATGTGAGATGTTTGCAATCAGCATAGGCACAGAAGAACAGCAAATACAAGTAGTCAAATCATCTAGCTCGCTTGAGTGGGAAGTGTATGTGGAATGCTTAACCTATACTGCAATTGCTTTTGTGTGATCTCTCTCCATGGAAATTGTTAAATATTCCCAGTTAATGCCCCTTATGGAGGGACCCACTTAAAATTTCTCATGTTATATTTAATTCTGAAAATCATTTCCTTATGTAAAACAACCTTGGTGTTTTAACTGAATATAAACTAGAACTTACATTTTTCTTTTTTTTTGCTTTATCAATTAAGCAACCTAAAGTTATGCCCAATACCCAATTATTATTAACCTGGTGTCCTGATAGTCTTCTCCCTCTAGCTGCTTTAGATTGACTGCTCTTAAGTATCAATAATTGTCCCATTTTCCCTCTCCATTATGTTTAAACTATAAACTACCTAAAATACTGAATGAGCTATGTGGATTTTGTTCCCTGATAATTTCTTAATCTGCTACCACCTACTCTAGCATCCTTTAAGGAAAAATAAAAATTGGTATATTTTTTCTAGCTGGGGTATTTTTCTCCATTGAATATCATACATAATAATGATATACTAATGGAAGAATGAAGTATGGGAGTCATGTGTTTGAACAGAGGATGGAAAGCTATGAGGTTAGGTGGCATAATAAATTATTATTATTATTATTTTATGTCCGATTCTCTTAAAGCCTGAAGCAAAAGGAAGCCCAGTGAGGAGAGTTTCCTCCAGCCAAAACTGTCTGTCAGATTATTGCAGAGTTTTATAAAACTACATTTATTAGAAATAGTGTAGTTTTCAAAAGCAACTCTTTTCTCATTCCCATTTCTTTACTTAATATACAGTTATTCTTTATTATGGAACTATGTTTCAGATTATGGGAAATTTAAAAATATATTCCCTTTTACTTTTGTTTGGGAATAAGTTTTATTTTCTGTATCAACAGAGCAATGACTCCTGAGTGGATCTGAAACATTTATTGATGGCTGGTGTGAGATATACATCTTTGCTAATGAAGGCAATTAATCTATTATCACAGACAGGTTCACACTAAGTATCTTCCCTGCATAGACATCATCACCTTCCTCTTTCTTGCCACATTTAAATCTGCATGACCTCATTTTTCATCCAAGGATGGCAATTTGTTAGCTACTGACTGCTTTAAGAACCATTCTACCATCCACCCTCTCTATTAGGATTTATGCCTAAATCTCCTTACTGCACAGAAGTCTGGCACACAAACTGAAGATGCTGTAGACACCACCCATCAAACAGGTGACATCCTTGGCTCTATCAACATTTAAGAGAAACTAAATTAACAACTTGATTCTTTACCCTTCTGAATATCCTCAGGCTGGGGCAAAATCATTTTCCTTGCTTTGTGGATGTGAACTTTCTAATTAAAGACACTTCTCTAATCCTTTTCCTCAAACTGATGGTGCTTGACTTTTCCAAGGAAAACAACCAATAATCTCTCAGGAGATGGCAACTTTATACATTTTTTTTCTCCGCTTCATTTTATCTGCCTCCAGTAATTGCAATTCTGATTTATCACTTCACTATGCCCAAGTTATTAGGGGACCAAACTTGACTCTCAGGTATATGAGGCTAAGTAAAGTCAGTCATTTTTTGAATGAAAAATTAAATGCATTGGAACACACTGAATGTGTGTGCTCCATGTATGCAATATGCTCAAATCACTCTAAATTAATATTTACATATTATTGGTGAGGTTTGCCATGATAAAAATATAATAAATGACAAGTTATAAGAAATATATCTTTACTGTGTTTTTACTGAAAACTACCTCCCCTTTTGCACTTTACCATTAGCAGTAAAATAATACATTTATTATTTTTCATACATAAAAAACGCAAGAAAAAATCTTTATCTGTGCTCATAAATACATTATATTTTACTTTTTCCATCTTTGTTACCAGCCCCTGCCCTCCTCTTTGACTTCCTTATTCCTTAGACCCACAGAAAAATTGATTTTGGAAATCTGGGAGCATCTGTTAAAAGGGAATGGAGTTCAGAACTAGCATTCCATCATGTGTAGGGTAAAATACTTACTGCAGTTTCAATTAAGTACTTAATAAAGGACAGTTACCATTATTATAAAGATTAGTATTGATATTACAAAGAGTAATTGGCTATTGTATTACTCGACCTTAAATTCATTCTTTTTATTTGCTAAATGCGGAGGTTTAGGTAATAATTCTGTAGCTGTTTGTTCCAGATGTTTTCAAATTTAATCAGGTGCACTTCACCCTCTATCTTTACAGTGAATAAAATTCTCTTTTCTAGAGATAGTATCCTCCTTCCCTCTAAATTTTCTGGTGTTATTTATTTATTAAGTTATTAAATGGTTAGTAGTGCCCACTCAGTGTCCAGTTCTGTTTTGTGTGCCTGCATGACACCGGGACAATAGACACAGTTGTGTTTCTCAGAGTTATATTGTAGAAGAATAAAAATACACTGTGGTAAGTGACACAACAGAGAACTAAGCAGGGTAAACAGTGGAGGACACCTGCAAGGGTATCCGACACAACTTTGGACATGAGAACTAAAAGATAATTAGCTCAGTAAAGTTAATGCGAGTGGAAAGAGTGATTCCAAAGAGTAGGGAAGGCATAGGCAAATGTCGGGAGGCAGGACGGATTAGTTATATATGGAAGTCCTTCAGATACTTTCTTCATTTACACTGAACTTCACACAGTAATCTAGGTGAGGGCTCAAGTGTGGAGGTTAAAATCACCACAGAACACTAAGAAGCAAACGAAAAAGGTAATAGTCATTAAAGACTGATATTTGAAATAGAGCAAAGTTTTCCTTTCTCCTTGATGTGTGCAGATACAATGGGATAGAACATGAAGATTGACTAAGAAATTAACTAAACTGGCACCTGATTTTTACTGGAGCGCAACAGGACATGACACATGGATTGAAAGTTGTAGGTAAATGCTCTGCATGAGCTGTGCCATTAATATTTCAATAATGTTATACAAACAAACCACACATTTCTATACTTATTCATTTACTTCAATACCCTCTTCTTTAGTACAAAAAGGGAAAATAGAGTAATATATAATATACGTTATCTGAAATTTGTGAAAAATAATTATAAATGCTTTTGGGGCATACCATCTGTTTTAGAACAAAGAATGAAACTAAATTTTTACACTTTTATTTGATTTTTCATTGATTATTATGCCAGTCTTCATGTGAGAAATTTTGGGCAGTAAATATATTAAATGAAAAAAATGTAATTGTTGGAAAAGTTATCAGACATAATCTAGTTCTCTTCTCTCTTAGAGTGTGTTCTGTTACTTACTGATTTGTAAAATATGTGGATAATAATATTTCACTTATTACATATAACAGATATGCTATCTCAGTTAAATGTCATGGAATTGGAATAGAGATTCGTGCATAAGAGCATGGGCTCTCAATACAGTGTTCGGAATCAAATTTTGGCCTTGTGAATCTCCAGCTGGGTGCCACAGAGAAGTTAATAAATCATTTGGTGCCCTGTTTTTCTCAAATGTCAGATGAGTATGGTGGAGAACAACTGAAAATGCTTCATGTTCCAGATGTAGACAACTGCATCTGAAACCACGTGATTGTTTCCCCCGAACCACGCATTAACCTCCAGTGCTTGCATAAGCCATATGTAGACATGGATGAGGACTGCTAAGTACTGTATGAGGGTGGATAATAAAGCTGAGATTGTAATGAGAGGCTCTGAGTTGCAGAATCATCTAATTTCAGAATCAGAGCATAAGAGGCTGCGAATTATAAGAGGTCTTCAAAAAGTTCATGGAAAGATTTGTATTATCTTTCAACTGTACTTTCCACAAACTTTTTGAAGTACCCTCACATTTGAATACAAAGTGAGAGAAAGATGTTTGGCTGATTGCTTAGTCAATTTTTAAAAAATGTTATCACACCTTAAAGTCTATAGCCCAGCTTACTCAGAGAATAAAGACACCTGCCTATCACTAACTACCAGGAAAAGCTAAAGAAACAGGTTTTTAAAAATTGATTATAAGCCTTATTCTTGAAAAGTAAGATGCATCATTGATGATGATTACCATGCCAGTTAACCAAGAAAACAACCTGGACCAGGATCCCAGGAGTTCACCCAGGCAGTCCATGCACTGAAAACATGACTTCACAGAAATTTTTTTTCTTGATTATGAACATTCATGGGGCACAAAGCAAATTGTCACCACTCCTGCCTAAGATGTGATGGCCAGATCCATACTGGAAGCATGTCCATTACCACAAATTGTGATTATACCCTGTGTCCTCCACCAAATTATCCCCCCAATTATCCCCGACCTCCCTCCTCAACCCCTCTCTCCACTCCACTTTGTGTCCCTAGGTATGTTCTCTCTCTGCAAATCCAACACACCACAGTCGTCTTTCATTCCTTCTTTCTTTCTCTCTTAGCTGCCACTTAGGAGTGAGTACATATGGTATTTAGCCCTCTGTGATTTGCTTTTTTCACTCAACATGTTTCTTCAGGCTCATCTATGTTGTTGCAAATGGGAGAATTTCATTCTTTTTTATGGCAGAGTAGTATTCCATGGTGTATATATCACAGTTTCCTTATCCAGTCATCCATTGACGGACATTTAGGTTGGTTCTATGTCTTGGCTATTGTAAACAGAGCTGTGATGAACATGGGAGTGCAGGTATCCCCTCCACATGATGATTTCCATTCCTCTGGGTGTATACTCAGAAGTGGGATTGCTGGATCTTATGGAAGATCTATCTGTAGTTGTTTGAGAAAACTCCATATTGTTTTCCATAATGGTTGTACTAATTTACAGTCCCACGAATAGTGTAGGAGCATTCCCTTCTCTCCGCATTATCCTCAGCATTTGTTATTCTCTCTCTTTTTGATTATAGCCAGTCTAACTGGGGTGAGGTGGTATCTCAATGTGGTTTTAATTTGCATTTCCCTGATAACTAGTGATGTTGAGCATTTTTTCATGTACCTGTTGGCCATTTATATGTCTTCCTTTGAAAAATGTCTATTTAGTTCCTTTGCCCATTTTTTAATTGGGTTATTTGTGTTTTTTTACTGTGTAATTGCCTGAGTTCCTTGTATATTATGGATATTAATCCCTTGTCAGATGCATAGTTAGCAAAAATTTTCTCTCACTCTGTAGGTTGTCATTTCACTCTGTTGATTGTTTCCTTTGCTGTGCAGAAGCTTTTTAGTTTGATATCATCCATTTGTTTATTTTTGTTGTTGCTTCTTGTACTTTCAGGCTCATGTTCATAAAGTCTGTGCCCAGACCTAGTTCCTGAAGTGTTTCACCTATATTTTCCCTTAGTAATTTTACAGTTTGAGGTCTTATACCTAGGTCTTTAATCCATCTTGAGTTGATTTTAGTATATGGTGACAGATGCATGTCTAGTTTCATTCTTCTGCATATGGATATCCAATTTTCCCAGCACCACTTATCAAAGAGGCAGTCTTTTCCCCAATGTATGTTTTTGTTGCCTTTGTCAAATATCAGATGGCTTTAAACCTGAGGGGTGATTTCTGGGCTCTCTTTTCTGCTGCACTGGTCTGAGTGTCTATTTTTATGGCAGTACTTTCCTGTTTTTGTTTCTATAGCTTTGTAGCATAATTTGAAGTCAGGTAGTGTTATGCCTCTGGCTTTGTTTTTTTTTTTTTTCTCAGTATTGCTTTGGCTATTCGGGGTCTTGTGATGTTCCATGTGAATGTTGAGATTATTTTTTTCCATTTCTGTGAAGACCATCATTGGTATTTTGATGGGGATTGCATTGAATCTGTAGATTGCTTTGGGTAGTATAGACATTTTCACAATGTTAATTATTTCAATCCAAGAGCATAGAATGTCTTTCCATCTTTTTGTGTCTTCTTTAATTTCTTTCAATAGTGGTTTGTAGTTCTCATTGTAAAGATCTTTCACCTCCTTGGTTAAATTGGTTCCTAGGTATTTGTGTGTGTGTGTGTGTGTGTGTGTGTGTGTGTGTGTGTGTGAGACTTCTGTAAATGAGCTTACTTTCTTGATTTCTCTTTCTGTTTATATTCTCCAATAATGAGCTGACTTCCCAGAATTTGGATCATATTCCCTTTCTTTTTCTTTCTAATAATCTGAGGTAGTGTTAATGTTGCAAGTGTAGCAATCAGTGTGCCCTGTTGCTAACACTTATGCTTTCTTGTTTTTTTGTGGTATTTTGATTCCAGTAATCTATAAGTTACACAATAGGGACTAAAGTAGATGTAGCTTATATAATGTATTGTCTTCCTAAATCCATGGGATTAATACTCATACTTCACTCAAAGAGTTATTGGGTAAATTAGATGGGATAACATGTATAACACATTTAGCACAGTGCCTGGTTCTTTGTGAGTAATAAATGCAAGTTAGCTACTATTATTATTATTAAAACTATCAACATCAACATCATCATCATCATCACCGTTACTATGTGCCGGACACAGTTCTAATTGCAGGAGATACAAAGTGAACAAGATAGATATAGGCATTGCCTTCAGGGGGTTTATACTTTAATGTAGAAGACAAAAATAAACATGTTAAAAATAAATACAGCAAAAAAATTTGGAGTGTGATAAATGCTATGAAGAAAATGAACATGGCAAAAGGCTACAACAAAATTGGAGATGACTAATTTATGTAGGATAGTTAGGGAAGGCCTCTTTGAGACAGTGTTACTGAGCCAAAGCCTGAAGCATAAATGTTAGAGAAACAGCCAGACATTTAAAGAACTAGGAGAAAAGCAGTCAGCAAAATCAAAACAGCAAAGGAAAAAAATTGAGGTGGAAAGAGCATGGCTTTTACGAAGAAGAGAAATAATGCCAACGTATATAAAGTATACCAAATGAGGTGGTTTAAAAAGAGGCTGCAAAAGGAGGCAGGGTCAAGATAATATAAAATATCATCGATAAGCAAAAAATTAGCATGTCATCCCCGCAAAATGGAAATTCATAAACAGTTTTGATTTATTTTTAAAATGATCAAGACCACTGTGCCTGCTGAGCAGCAAGGGGTCAAAGGTGAAGTCATGGAGACTACTTAGAAGGTACAGCTTACAATATTTGCAGTTTTAGAAGATGAGTTATTTTTTCAATTATGAGTGGGCAGTGATAGAGGAACAAGTAAAATGCAAGAGACAAGATATGCATCAAGACCGTGTTCCACTAATCCAGGTGAGAGGTAATAGTAACAAATACAGTAGAGATAGAGAGAAATGGGTGAGTTTCGGGGTTACTGCACTGAAATCAGGGAGATTTTACCATTGAGTAGGATGTAAAGATGAAGAAGAAAGAGTAAAGGGTAACGAGCAAGTTCTAGCTTAGACAACCAAATAAATGTCAGTGTCATTAATTCATTGACACTGAGGAAGAAAGGTTTGTTGAAGGAAAATGTGTGTGTGCGTGCATGTGTGTATGTATGTAACACACTGGAAAATAAAACAGATGTGTCCAGTAGGCAATTGGATAAATTGCTTCAGCTCAGGAGATGAATTTGAGATGAGTGTGTACGATGGCACTTCAAAATGTTATGGAAAAACAGAATTAAAAGATTATACGCATCTTTTCACAAAATTTTTGAAGACCCTTCATACGCAAGTTGCTACCCGATCAGAACACATTGTGACCATAGCACTGGAGCAGGGTCCAAGAGGCTCCCTGCTGTCCAAAAAAATAACTGTTTAGAAAATAAATGATGTCATGACTCTTCAGGTTATTTTTACCATAGCGGTCTTATGGTGAAAGCTGTCAATCAATGTCTACTGCTCTTGAAAGTTCAAGCTCAGAGGCTCTGCCAACATCGAATTTTCCACTTCTAAATGTTTTTGTTAATTCAATTTTTGTGAGGTTTTTTGTTTTATGTGTGTATTTTTACTTCTTTATTTGAGACCAAATTTGAGAGCAAATTGTAAATTTTTATTTGAAATTTGCATAATAATTTTACATCCATTAACTTGAATTTTTGAACAACCTCATGAAGTAGACAAGGCATCATTATAATCATTAAATGGATAATGAAGTGGCTCTTAGAAGCTGACATGAAGATGTCTGTTCGCTTTGCAGTGAAGCTTTAAAAAGGGAAATAAATAAATAAATGAATAAATAAATAAATAAAAGAAGATGAAGGAAGGCCAAGGAATTCTAAGGCTGATCAAGGTCTTGATAATGAGAAAGGAGATCATATGTCATATATTATTGCTGGAATTGCATTAGTTTGGGATACGTTGCCATCTGATGCTCATTAAATAACTCTGTCTTAGTAAACTTGTTAGATCACATGAGCATAATTTAAGAATGGGAAATACAATTCAGTGTGACCTGGTTATACACGGTGGATTTATAGAAACACAAATAAGGGATCCTGATGTGATATTTTTTCTCACATTAAAACAATAAATATATTAACTCTGTAAAAGTAGCATTCTAGAAATAAAGTTAAATGAAAAAAGTGTAAATTGAAATGGTGTGTGTAAAATAATAATTAAGTAAAATTTGTAACAGTTTATAATAGTTATACTTCTTTTGAAATCCTTTTTTTTTTCTTTCCTTATCTCACGACATTAGCATGGACCTCCATTCAATACTTTCCATATTTTAACATTATATTAAAATAGGGATATAGGGCATCTGCCTTCTGAGCTTAAATGTAATGCTTTCAATAATCCCTCATTAAATGTTCACTATAGTTATACCTTTTCTAAGATCAGAAAATACATTTTTATGTATTGTTTGCTAAGCTTTGTCACGAAACATGAATAAATGGTGAATATAACAGAATTATTTTTTTCAGCATCTAGTGAGATAACTATCTTTTTTTGCTCTTTAACCTGTCTATATCCCATGTGTTTATGGGATAAATTCAAATATTATTTTGTTTAGGAATTTTACACCTATGTTCAAGAGTGAAAATTACCTGTAATTTTCTTCTTTTTAAGCCCTAATTTGTGTTATGCTAGCCTCATATAATAAGTTGGAGAATGCCCCCTTTTTTATAAAAAAAATCATCTAAAAGAAATGTATACATTTAGAATTCATCATGTCCAGAATAAAGGATAGAAGTTGCTGGTAAAAACATCCAGATTTGTTTTTCTTTCCGAGAAAAATGTTTAAGCACTGATTTCAAAAATTATAATGTGAATTTACTGATAAGAATCTTAAATAATATCTTTCAGTTATTTCTTTAACTTCTACAACATTTATAGTTATTCTAGTTTTCATTTTTGCTACTGTTAATTTCTGCTTTCTGTTCTGTTCTTGATTTGTATTTACAAAGAACCAACTTTTACACTCCACTCATCAACATTATTCTACATTAGTTTTCTACTTTAACTTTACCTATGGCTTTATTCTTCTTTTTCTTTTTGTTAACTTTACTCTTTCTCTAGCTTATGATTTTCCTGCTTTTTTTATTCAATAAATTTGAGTTTTACTGTAGTGGATTGAATTATGTCCCCCTAAAACACAGTGAAGCTTAAATTGTGTCCCCCAAGTTTTATGTATTAGAAACTTAACCCCACTGTGACTGTAAAGAGGGTGGGAAATCCTAGTATGGTAATTGAAAGGTGGAACCTTGAAGAGGTGATTAGATTGTAGGACCATGCAGTAGTGAAAGGATTAAAAATGGTGGTCAGGGCATGCTTATGAGGGCTTTAAAAGAAGAGGAGAGTCTGTCTTTCTCTCTCTCTGCTTCCACCATCTTGCAATGTGAGACCCCTGGGTCACTGTCACCACCAGCAGATGGACTTTGAACTTCCCAGCCTAAAAACCTGTAAGCAATAAATTCATTGTCTTTATAAATCACCCAGTTCCGGGGCCGGCCCTGTGGCTCACTCGGGAGAGTGCGGTGCTGATAAATCACCCAGTTCCACATATTTTGTTATAAGCAATGGAAATGGACTAATACAATTATACTTTTTTATATTGAAACATAACTGGTTGTACATATCTGTAGGGTACAGAGTTGAATATCACTACCTGTGTGCAATATGTGAAGATCAAATCAGAATAATTAGTATATTCAACATTACATGATGTAATAGTTTTCCATAGCCTTTTACAAATTCCTCCCTTTTCCCCTTTCTCCTCCCCCTTTCCTGCTTCTGGTAACCTCAGTTCTCTCCTTTTGAAAGTTCAATGTATTATTGTGATTGTTGTATCTTTCTAACTTCTTTTATTTATTTGTTTGTTTTTTTTTAGCTCCCACTTTGAGTGAGGACATGTGATGTTTTTCTTTCTGTACCTGGTTTATTTCACTTAACATAATTTTCTCTAAGTTCATCCATGTTACCATGAATGGCAGGGTTTCATTCTTTTGTATGGCAGAGTGGTGTTCCATTGTGTAAATATACCACATTTTCCTCAACTAGTCATCCAATGATGAACATTGAAGTTGGTTCCAACTCTTGGCTATTGTAAATAGAGCTGCAATAAAACATGGGAGTCCAGTTATCCCTTTGACAAGAAATTTCCATTCCTTTGGGTATATATATCCAGCATTAGGATTCCTGGATTGTATGGCTGTTCTATCTGTAGTTGTTTAAGGAACTTCCACACCATTTTCCATAATGGCTGCACCAATTTACAGTCCCACCAACAGTGCAGAAGTATTTCCCTTTCTCCACATCCTCACCAACATTTGTTATTCTCTGTCTTTTTGATAATAGCCAGTCTAACTTGAGATGATATCTCAGTGTGGTTTTGATCTGCATTTCCATGATGCTGAGTGATGTCCAGCATTTTTTCATGTGTCTGTCGGCCATTTGTATGTCTTCCTTTAAGAAGTGCCTATTCAGTTTCTTTGCTCATTTTTTAATCAGGTTATTTTACTGTTGAGTTCCTTGTATATTTTGGATATTAATCTTTTGTCAGATTCATATTTTGCAAATATCTTCTCCCACTCTGTAGATTGTCTTTTTTGTCTGTTAATTGTTTCTTTTGCTGTGCAGAAGCTTTTTAGTTTGATATAATCCCTTCTGTTTATTTTTTTTCTTTTGTTGCTTGTGCTTTTGGGATCATTTTCATAAAGTCTTTGCCAAGTTGTACGTCCTGAAGTGTTTCCCCTATTTTTTCTTTTAGGAGTTTTATAGTTTCAAGTCTTATATTTATGTCTTAACCCATTTAGAGTTGATTTTGGCATATGGTGAAAGGTATGGATAAAGTTTTATTCTTCAGTATATGGAAGTCCAGTTTTCCCAGCACCATTTATTGAAGAGCAGTCTTTTCCGCAAAGTATGTTTTTGGTACTGGCATAAAAGCAGACACTCAGACCAATGGAACAGAATAGAGAACCCAGAAATCAACCCACTACTTACAGCCAACTGAATATTACTTTATCATAAGTATTTAAGAATATGAAAGGCTATTGTTTAAGCAGCATCCCCCAATGTTTAATATTCGGTATTTTGCCAATATTTTACCATTGTTTTCCTAATATTCTTAGCTGCATTATCATTTTTAATTGACACAAGTTTTTTAAGAAATATATAATTAAATATATATTGAATTATTTTATATTTAATTATTGTTATTCATAATTTCTAATGTATTTACATTTTGATCATAGAATGTTAACCATATGAGATGTGTTGCAGATAGTTCATAGCTTCTAAAATTGTTAATTTTCATAAATCATGTTCCATAAATGCATGAAAATAACATGTTTTCCCAAAAACTGTGAGCAATACACTATAAATGTCTATTAAATTAAACGTATTAATAGTACTATTTAAATTTTCTTTACTCTTACTTATTATTGTGTTTTTGATCAACTATTTAATGTTAGAGCTGTATAAAATTGCACATGACATAATGGACTTGCCTCTATTTTTAATTTTATCATTATTTGCTTTGTACGTTTGAAGAAATATTACTAGGTACTTAGAATTATTATATATTTCTGATTAAGTATATTTTTAACAGGAAATCTCTTTATCACAAGTAAACTTATTGCCTTAAAATCCATTGTGTCTGATGTAAATATACTGCTACTATTTTTTCTTTTGCTTATTATTTGTCTGTGTATTTTTTTCATCATTTTATTTAATCTCCTCCCCTTGTGACATAGGTTGAATTCGATCTCCCTCATTCTGCTGGGTTTTTTGACTTGCTTCAGGAACAGAATATGGCAAAAGTGATGTTCTGGATTTCCAAGGCAGAGATGTAAAAAAGCCTTGCATCTTCTGCCTGAATCTCTCCTGAATAATGCTTCTTCTTCAAACCTATGCACCATGCTGTGAGAACAACCAAGCTGCATGGAGAAGGCATTTAGGTCTACAGCTCCAGCTGAACTCCAGCCTCAACTGCCAGCCATGTGAGTGAGCCATTCTACAGGTTTTGCCCAGTTGAGCCTTCAGATCACAGCAGTGCCAGCCACCATCCTATTGCAACTGCCTGAGAGATTCCCAGCAAGAGGTCCACTTAACTCACAGAAACATGACAGATAATAGTACATTATCGTTTTAGTCCATTAAGTTTAGGGTGGCTTGCTATGCAGCAAAAGATGCTTTATTATAGTTCAAAACAATGGGAAGATTTCCATTTCTAGGTCTGGCAAAGTAACTGGCATCAGACTTGCTCTCCCAACATAAGTTATTAGAAAAATGTGACAACACATATAAGACAAGTCTTTATGGGCACTGAACAGAAACCAACACAAAATTATAATCCTTGACATAAAGGATTCTCTAAAATAATTCTCATATTAAAGAAGAATATCACACTAAAATTATATTCCAAATGACAGTGTGGGGAAATGGAGGCCACACGGAGTTTGAAACGCAATGGGTGAAGGAATCAGAGATCAGAGTTCAGGGCTGCTGAAATTGCTGGGCTTCAGGACCAGAGGACTGCTGCTGCAGGGAAACAGCCAAAAAAAAAAAAAAAATGCATAAAATTCCCATCAGTCCACTGCTGAAGCTCTCCATCTGCACACAGAGGTTTCGGAAGGACTAGCTACTTAGAGACCTATTGAGTAGAGATTTCAGAAGCCTTCTCAACTCTGGATGGATATTGGATTTTGGTGGCAGCCATAATGTAGAAACCTTGATAAGCATTCCATGCATAGGTGATACCCCCAAAAAGCCATGCCCAAATTAAGGGACCATGCCTTCAGAATAAGGGCCACACACTCTAGGAGCTAGAGCAAATCTGAAGTGACACCTAAGGAAGTCTCAACAGGATTAGAGTGATTAGAAGAATATTTAACTTTACATGTTTTTTTTTCTTTTGCCACTGTACTAACAAGGAAGAAAATTTAACTGTAAATGCATATGTTAGATAAGACAAGTGAACAGATATGATGTTGGAGGAGGGGAGAGAGGGAGGAGGAAAAGAAGAATGGGTAAAGGGTCACAAAAATCAACTACAATCTATATTGAGAACTTAATATAAAAAAAATTTAAAGTTTGAATGCCAATTATCTATGCCTCCATATCAATAAGCTATAGAAAATAACAGCAAGAAAGGAAACCATCATATGAGCAAAGATTAATGAAATTCAAAACACATGTAATACAACAAAACCACGAAACAAAAAGGGTCTTTGGAAAAATTATTAGAAGCGATAAATATTTAGCAAGACAAATCATGAAACAAAACTGAAAAATAAAAACCTACAGATTACAAATATTTAAAAGGAAAAGGGGGTATAACTAAAGATCAAAAGACATTGTCTCAATGAAAGAAAATTATGAACTATTTTATGCCAATACATTTTTTAATTTAGATGAAAAATGGTTGAAAAACAAAACGTACTGTAACTGACAAAACAAGAACTATGAGCGTACTTCAAAAAGTTTATGGAAACATTTGTATTATCTTTTAATTCTATTTTTCCATGAATTTTTTGTGGTACCCTCATAGAAAATGTAAATAGTCCTATGTTTGCTTATTATAATGAATCTATAATTCCAAAACATTCCCACAAAGAAAACTTCAGTTGTAGATTACTTTAGTTTTGGGTTTTTGTTGTTGTTGTTGTTTTGTTTTGTTTGTTTGTTTGCAGCTGGAGGAATGGGGATGCAAATCCTTGACATTGGTGTTATAACCCCACACTCTAACCAGCTGAGCTAACTGGCCTGCACTGTTCCAAGCATGTTAAGAAGAAATAGAAGCAAACAATATTACAAAACTTTCTACAAAATAGTATATATATTTATCAAAGGGAATGTACATATGAAAATGCATTGAGATCAGTACCTAAGATATTTGCATTTTACTGTGTATAAGTTATTCCTTAACTTAAAAAAAAAAAAAAAGCAAAAACAAACTGCACTTCCACATGAGTGAATAGTACTATACATGTTTCTACTACTGTGTAACAAATTACCACAATTTTAGTGGCTTAAAGCTACACATATTTATTATATCACAGTACAGGAGCCCAGGTACATCTGCCTGGGTTCTCTTAGGGTCCTACAAGGCTTCAATCAAGGTGTCAGCCAAGACTGGGTTCTCATTCAGAGGCTGGACTAAGGAAGGATCTGCTTTCAGACACTCTGAGATGGAAGAATGCATTTCTCTACACCTGTACGGTTCACGAATGCCTCCTTCTTCAAAGTCTGCAACAGAGAAGAATACCCTACCAAGACTAGCTCGACACTCTTATTTAATCATATACTTGCAATCACCAAAAGCCTGTTGTCTTTCACTTGACATTTCATTGGGTAGAAGCAAGTAACAGGTCCCATCCATACTCAAGGGAATGGGACTGCACAAAGGCCTGAACACCAGGAAACAGGGATCATGGAACCACCTTAAAGTCTGTCTGCCAAAATGCTCAGATCATACCCTTGCAAAAAATGGGCAGAGGCTATACTCTTATGCAAAAAGTGCCTTTCCACTATGTTTGAAACATACATTTGAGATAAATCCATACAGGTAGATCAAGCCAAATCTGTGGTTCCTAGAATAATATAATCCACTTTAGGGGAGCTAATGATATAATGATTTCATCCATCCTAATTCTCCTCCACTTATACCACGTAGTAAGGTTTCATTGAAAGTTAGTTGTGAGTGAAAATAAAGTCAGAGACCACTATTGCTGCAAGAATTTATTTTTAATATAAAAAATTAAAAATTAAAATTCATTGGCAAATCAGCTTTTGGTGCTGTTAAACAGCTGGTATTAAAATGTTTCTTCTTAATACTGTATTTATTCAAATAGAAGCCACTTGGATATGACAAGAATGTGTTAACAGAAGATTTCAGATGACTAAATCATGACTGATGTCTGGCTTGCACTTACTGTAAACAGCACTCTATTACAAACTGCATTCTGATGTTGCAGAGATGTGAAAATGAAAAAGTGTTTGTCTTTGAATTAATAATATGCAGTAACTGAAAAACTTTTCACTAAAAGAATTTTAATATCTATTTCAGCTAAAAATATAAATTATTTTGAAAATGTTTCTTTGCTTACATTTACCTTTTTTACATAAATAAGGTTTTCTTTATACTAAATGATCACATCTACTGGAATTCCACAAATATTACTACTATATTTATGCACACAATGAACATTTTTAAATATAATTTTACCTCTAGGGGGTCTGTAGAATCCACTTTAAGTAGAGACGCATTTTAAGAGAGAAGAATTAATTTGTAAAGTGAATCTATAACACTATACATTATGATTCAACATACTGAGACTTGGAAATTTCTTTCCTGTAAAGTGATGAAGCAATAACATTAGTTCACAAGCCAAAAGCAAAAGAAAACAAATGAACAAACAAGAATAGAAATACCTTGTATATCAAGCAGGAATAATCATCTCTGTTTATGAAATATTTTGTGTAAAATTGTCTGTAAATAAAGCATGTCAGTCCTAGAAGGGGCTTTATAGTCTTCTATAATGCAGTGTCAGAGAATGAGCTATTCTTCAGGAAACTTGTTCTTTTATCATTTGTTCAAAGTGCTCCTTGTTAACTTGAGAGATGAATACTTACTTGTAAGTGGTTAATGCCCCTGTGCCCTGTAGGTGGTATTCTTCTACATGAGAGGTGTATGATAACTCACCTAGACTTCCTTTCTATAAGCACAGAAAAGGAGCAACAAATGTAGTTAAAGAACCCTATAGGGAGTAAAATTTCAATACATTAAGAATAATTAAACCTCTTCTGACAAACCTCTCAGCTAAATAGAACCAAAGTTTTTTCTGCACTCTTGCAAATTGGATGTCTGAAGATTATAATTGCCCTGCTAGTTTCAGAACAAAAGACAAGAAACCTAAAATTAAAAAATGTATCTTTGAACCATTAAATAATTACCGATTTGACTTAAGCAAATAGGTTCTCCATACAACCATTCCTTTTCTAATGAATATAAAACACAGAAATATGACCAAAGTATACAATTTATTTCATGTTTTTGAAAGAGCTTTCTATTTTAATTTTATAGACTAATATTTTACATTTTTCCCTCCACATCTCTTTGACATTTAAAAAAAAATTTTAAATTCATTAGGATTTCACACTGTCACCAACATTGTTTAAGAGTTCCCCTTAATTCACGTCTTTACCATAGGACTGGTAGGAGTCAGCCCCTGGTTTAGTCAGATTTCTTCATTTTTGCCAATTAGGAAAAATTGAAATTTAATATGTAGTTACAGAAAGCGCTTTTAAGTTAAAACATTAGTATATATACAACTACGGTTCATGTTAGCAATAACTTAATGAAGAAAAATGTATTAAGAGGTTTTATATCTGTCAGTTTCTCCCACATCCTTCACTACTTGGTACTATGCCTTATTGTGTCAAAATTAAAAACAAAAAAAAAGCATAAGGAAAAATCTCACTAAGAGTAAGTTCAGGATAATGTACAAGTGACAGAAAATATTGTGGAAACATGACATGACATAGGACTGTGCTGAAATAATATTAAACAGAAAATGACTTCAGATAAAATGAGTTAGCTCCATTTAAAAGCAAAACATCACAATCAAATGCAGCAAGGAGCATGGATCCATCAGCTTGTACGCCTCAGGTTCCTTTTCCACTTTACTCTTCTCTGTCACTTATGCTTGTTCTTTTTTTTTTTTTTTTTGTCTTTTTGTCTTTTTCCGTGTCCGGCAACGGATCGCAACCCTCAGTGTTGCCCCCGTACCGGACCGGGGACCGGCAACGGGATCGCAACCCTCGGCGCTGCTCCCGCGCCTCGCTCAGCCAGTGAGTGGGAACCGGTCTGTATGTGGGATCCGAACCCTCAGGTGGGAGCGCCGCCGCGCTTCCCAAGCGGCGCACTATCCAGTGCGCCACCGGGCCGGCCCTATGCTTGTTCTTTTTTATATCCATGCCCTAGATGTGAAGTTCCTTGCAATTCTGCTTGTAGCTCTTTTTTCTTTTACAATGCACTGTACATTTGACCTTGGCAATCTTACCCATGTCCATAGTTTCCTGTATATTTTTGCCTCTGAAATAACTTTTCATTTTAAATTATCTTCTTCCCCACTGCTTCTATCTAAATATATATCCTTGTCATCACATGCATGGATTATTGCTTCCTGACTCCAAGCTTTCTCTCCCTCATCCATCCCCAGATTTGCCATTAAAGTGATTTTACCACAACATAAATATAACAACATTATCGCCCTACTTCAAACCAATTAGTGGTTTCCCATTAATTATAGGATGAAGTCTGGCTTCCTCAGCAAGGCATAGAACACCCATTATATGCTGGTAACTTCTATCAACTTCAGTCTCAGTTCCTAACATTCTTCCCCTCTGGATTCGTAATCCAACCATATTGAATTATTTTTAGTTACCCATGCATGTAGTGCCTCTGTAGGAATGAAATGCAGGGGAAAGATACACCAGTGGAAGTGTTTTTTCTTTCCTGTCTATTGGGTAAACTCCTATTTATTCTCTGAAAATGTGTACATATGGCACCTCCAATAGGAAGTCTTTCAATTGTTTTCCAAATACACAACATAAAGATTACTCTTTTCTCCTTACTAATTCTACATCTTGTACACATCTCTCTACCACTGACTATTTCAACATTTATTTATAACAGTTTACAAGTGTGTTTTTCCTGCTATGGACTACTAAGGAAAAATACTATGTACTTCATCATTATGTCTTCAATCCATAGCACAGTGCCTAGAACATAAGAATGCATAGCAATTGGCTTATATATGTAATAGAGGTAATGATGTATGCATTTCCAAAACTGTTTGAAATTAATAGCAATTTTCTGATACGAAATTTATTCTTGAGAACAGATTGTAAGTCTATATCTTTAAAATTTGAAAGCTTGAGAATAAAAATCACAAAGTCTGATGAAGAGGATATATTAATAGTTGAACCCCTCATTAAAAAAAAATCAAGTTTTCATAAGGTATAAAAATAATCCTAAGCAGGAAAAAACCCCTGATACTCTGGAATGCATTGAGCTGGTTGCTACCCACCAATCAGCATCAATACAGTAAATGGTATGTCAGCACTTTTGTAATGAGGCAGCTGTTTGTAAATAGTTATAACATGATTATATTAGTTCACATTGGAAAAATGTTCAAAATATCTCTACTGGGAGAATTGGATATTATTAACACATAGAATTAAATTAAGCATATTCATTTACATAAACATCTTTACACACAGTTTGAAAATCCATACCTACATTAATTTTTGCTATTCTAGATATAGGGTGTGGTTAAATTAAAGTAGTACTGCTGCAATAATTGCAGTCTCTTACATTTTTTCAACCCAAACGCTCATACAGTTAAAGAGCAATAGCATAAAATGTTTTATAAAAGAAGAATAAACGACTCCCACTCCCACCCTCACACATACCCAGACAAAGACTAACAGGATGGTCTGTGCTTGAAATGATTGCCATGTTCTACAGCCTTACCCTCAGCTTTTATGGTCCAGTATTTCAATTTTATGACTATATCCATTTCTACTAGGCTCTCATGTGTTGAATCATGGTAATCAAAATTATTAAGCAACAGTGTATAAATAAGATTGTAAATTTATTGCTGATTATAACTTTTTAATAGTTTGACTGCTCATTCTTTCTTCTCAGGACATGGCCTTCCTGAGCCATGCATCTAGATTTTCAGTTAAAAATCTAAGCTTCTTTGGTAAACTCCTTCCCAACCCACATGGCAGACAGAAAATACCTGCTATTAAAAAACGAAAAACAAAAAAAAAACAGGTGAGTGATATCATCAAGATGGCAGAATAGATGATTGCCAGTGTCTCTCCTCCCCACAAGTAACCAATTCTGCTTATCCACCCCTTCCTGCCATCATTCTTACGCCTGACTTTTGGCTTCCCATTATGCCTTCCACATTCCCACTGTAGCTGGCTCTCCAAAGAACCGGAGACTCAAAGATTTATTTACTTTACTTCAATAACATAAATCTAATTGTACAAAAGAACTATTTAATTTGCTGGAACAAAATTGCTTTACAATATGTTCTCTTCTGATGTCCTATCAAGTACATGTCCTAAAATCTATTATCTTCAAAATAGGTAATCACTGAGCTAGGAACAAAATATACTAATTGCATGACAAGGATCAAAACATGCTGCTCATGGAAGCTCAGACCCAGAGAGGTTAGTATAACTCTGACTTAACTCTAATGAGAAAGACTTTGACATTGAAATTCACTGGAGAAAGCAACTAACTTTTTCTAAGGCATTTTAAACATTTTTAAGCATGATTTTACAACATGCTCCTCACTGATTAAAAACACAATACTTAAAATAGCAAAATAAGCTATAAATATAAATTTACTTTATCATTAAATGAGTACTTTGGTTTCCAGCACCTTAAATGAGAAGGAAAAGTGCTCACTTTTGGAAAAGTGTATGATGCTGCCAGTGATTTTGTCCTCACATGACAATTCTCCCTGCCAAGTGCTAAGTGGGAGCACTTAGTAGGCATTTTCCTAGTGGGTGTCAAGAAAAAACTCAGACTCACATAGTGTATTCAAAATATTTTACATAACCTGGTGTGTAATCACTTTAGTTAACTGAATATCTTAAGGTCTCTTCTATAATGGCACAACTCAAAGTAATTGTAACTATTTTTATGCTGGCTATTTCTTTTTACAGTTGACTAATTCAAATCTTCTGCTTGAGATAGCTCTGAACTCTCAAGGAAAATTTTTCTAGACTCAAAAGAGGAAGGAACATCTGAGCATAAACCCTAAACTACTCATTCTTATTTTTTTTTTTTTTGTCTTTTTTCATGACTGGTAACGGGATCGCAACCCTTGGTGTTGCCCCCGCACCTCGCTCAGCCAGTGAGCGGGAACTGGTCTGTATGTGGGATCCGAACCCTCGGCGGTAGCGCCGCTGTGCTTCTCAAGCGGCGCACTGTAGCAGTGCGCCACCGGGCCGGCCCTAAACTACTCCTTCTTCAAGGGCAAAATGTGTGTGCTTGGTATCAACCTTTTTACCATGTTTTATATTTTCTTCGCTTCTCAAGCAGCGCACTGTAGCAGTGCGCCACCGGGCCGGCCCTAAACTACTCATTCTTCAAGGGCAAAATGTGTGTGCTTGGTATCAACCTTTTTACCATGTTTTATATTTTCTTGTCAAGTCTGATCAAGATTTAAGTTTATTGTTTTTTTGTTTTGTTTTGTTTTTATAAACCGGCTTGTCTAAATTTTATAGTAAAATACAATATATCAAAATTAGTAATTTCCAAAATTTTAATCCAAATCTTTTTCTTGAGTTATGAGCTGCACTAAATGGAGATTTAAAAAGATTTCCCATGAACTAATTATATTGATTTGATCATCACATATTGCACACAAATATTGATAGTCCACTCTGTACCCCATGAATATGTATAATCAATTGTCTCAGTTAAAAAATAAATTTTAAAAAGTATTAAACAAAACTAAATCCATTTCACAGATTCTGTTATTATAGACACACTGTTGACAAAAACTAAAATAAAAACACAGTGCAAAAATGAAAAAAAAAGAACTTCCCCTTTCCTTAATTTTCCTCATTCTTTTCTCTACCTCCTTTTCTTTCTTCCAGAACAAGAGTGAAAATTTCTCAGAAAAAGTAATATTTAAACACAACCTTAAAATTATGAAAGTAAAATATCAACTAAATTTTTACCTACTCTTGTCCTTGCACAGTCAAGATCTTTTTATTATTATTATTATTATGAAAAATACATAACTTCTCTCTTAACCATTTATAAGTATACAGTTCAGTAGTGTTAACTATATTGCTGTGCAACAAATCTCTAGAACTTTTTTATCCTGCCAAAATAAAACCCTATTTTCTTCTTCCCTCATCCCCTGAAAACCACCATTCTACTTTCTGTTTCTGTGGGTTTGGATACTTTAGATATCTCATATAAGTGGAACCACACAGCATTTGTCATTCTGTGACTGGCTTATTTCATTTAACATGATGTACTAAAGGTTCATTAATGTATCATGTGGCAGGATTTTCTTCTTTTTCAAGGCTGAGCAATATTCTACTGAATGTATATATAACATCTTTTATATCCATTCATCTGTCAATGAATATTAAGGTTACTTCTACTTCTTAGCTATTGTAAATATTGTTGCCATGAATATGAATGTGAAAAATCTCTTTAAGATTCTGCTTCCAGTTCTTTTGGATATATATCCAGAAGTGGGATTGCTGAATCAATTTCTCTACATCTTCATCAATACTTGTCATTTTTGTGGGTTGTTTTTGTTTTTATATAGTGGCCATGATAATGGGTGTGAGGTGATGATACCCCCTTGTGGATTTGATTTGATTTACATTTCTGTAATGATTAGTGATTAGTAATGTTGAGCAGCTTTTCACATGCTTGTTGGCCATTTCAATATCTTCTTTGGAGAAATGTCTATGCAAGTCCTTTTCTCATTTTTCTAAAAAAAAAAAAAATCTATTAAACTTTATTTTTTGGAGGTTCATAGAAATATTGAGAAGTTACAGAATTTTCCCATATATGTCCTGTCCCCGCATATCTGTACCCTTCCCCTTTTCCACATTCCCCCACCAAAGGGTACATTTTTTTACAACTGATGAACCTACATTGACACATTATTATCACATCATTATCTCCCAGAGTCCATAGTTTACATTAGGGTTGACTCTTGGTTTTATGTATTCTATGAGTTTTGAAAATGTGTAATCACATGAATTCACTATTATAGTATCATATAGAGTATGTTCACTGATCTAAGAATCATCAGTGTTCTGCCTATTCATTGCTCCCTCCCCTCAACCCCTGGCAACCACTGATCTTCTTATTGTCTTCATAGTTTACCTTCTCCAGAATGTCATATAGTTGGAATCATACAGTTGTAGCCTTTTCAGATTGGCCTTTTTCACTTAGTAATATGCATTTAAGATTCCTGCATATCTTTTCATGGCTTGATAGCTCATTTTTGCATTTCCACCAGCAATGAATGAGAGCTCCTGTCCCTCCACGTCTTTTTATAGCATTTGGTGTTGTTGGTGTTCTGGCCATCTGTTGGTTTTGGCCATCTGATAGGTGTATATTGCTACCTCATTGTTTCAATTTTCATTTCCCAGAGAGAGAGAGAGAGAGAGAGAGAGAGAAGAAAGGAAGGAAGGAAAGAAATAAAGGAAAGGAAAGGAAGGAAGAAAGGAGGGACCAGTGAGCTAGTAGCTATTAAACAATGAATCAGCACAAGTTTCTAATAGCATTAAACAAAAGACCAGTGAATGGAATATTTTTCTTTATGCTAGCTATGCTTTTAATATTCAGTGCAATGAAAAGAGACACTGTATTATAGATGTTCTAAATACAAGCAATAGCTTAGATGTAAAGTGTTAAGATGAATGATTCTTATTCTTTATTTTTACTTTTTTTTATTTAAAAATGTTGTGGTGTCAGCAAAGAGAGAAAAAGGGTAGTCTGGGAGCATGGCCATGGGTTATAAAGACAAAAAATATATAGAGAGAAAAAATAATACTAGAAAGCAATTATAAATTGATTTACTAGCCAACTTTCAGAAAAGAACTTGTCCTTGAATTGAATGATCTTTGATAATCATATAATAGAATTACAAAGGATTTATTATAGTATTATCTATTATCCCATTATGCTATTTTCTGCCTCCAAAGTGTTCTTGAAATTTCACGTTTATAAGATCTCCAGGTATAGGAACTACAATTTTTTAATATTGACAGCCTCTTCAAGTCTATTATTATCTGAAAGCCCTGAAAGTCTCTCAATTGTTTGTCCAAATCTTGATAAATATAATTTGAACTCCCCTTTTTCAGTTATATCTTTACTAAAGAGAAAGATAATTACTTCAACTGATGAAAACAAGCAACAGCAAATAAAACAAGCCTTATATGCCCTACAATTCCCTTATACTTTATCTTTTCTAGACTAAACTTTGTAGCTATTCTATCAACCCTACTCTTTAATCCTTTCACTCAATTCAATTATTTGGAGGTTTTTAATTTTTACTTTAAAATAAATATAAATAAAAGTATAAAGAGGTTCCATGTTCATACACTTCACCCAGTTTTTCTCAATAACTACATTTTACATAATTATAGAACAATTTCAAATCCAGAAAAGTGACATTGGTACAATATATGTGAATAGCTTTATGACATTTTATCATACGTGTAGATGACTTTAATCAAAATCACAACTCAGATATGAAACTATTCTATCACTGCGAAGATCTCCCTTATGCTACCCGGTTACTGTCACACCAACCTCCTCCCCCAACCATCCCTAACCCCTGCCAGCCACTCCACTGTTGTCCATTTCTGTAACTGTGTTATTTTGACCATGTTATAGAAATGGAATCTCACAGTGTACAACCATTGAAATTGGTGTTAATTACACATAATGCCCTTGAGATTCATCACGTTGTTGCATGGGAGTGAAAGTCTAGAAGTCTGGGAGATGTCTGAGATGGAGATTTGTGTTCAAGGAGTTTCTCGGGAAGTACTCTCAGAACAATACTTGTGAGGGGATGAAGAAAGCAAGATTGGGTAGAGGGAGAATTTGAACGAGAGTGTATTGCAACAAAGCCCTCAGCCCATTCCACAGGGATCTCTGGAGCTGAGAAGGCCTTTCAGAGATGCTTTTGGTTGAAGTGAGGTAGATCAGTCACTAGATGTGGGCTGATCCACTAAAGGAGATATGACTTTGGTGAGACGGCTCTCTCCAGCTGAGGACAATTCCTAAGGAGGGACTCTACTGTCAACCTGTAGCTGTTAACATTGCTGGAAGACAGAGAAATGAGTGATTCCGTTTTGAAAGGTAAGAAAGAATCTGGATGGCATATCATAGAATCTACTGCAAGCTAATGTTTGATTTTTTGAATAAAATAAAACACAAAATTAAGTCTCCTGACCACCCCTTCCGCCCCTCCCCCCCAGACTGCCTGGACAGGTAAACCTTATGAATTTTTACTATAATTATTTGCAATTTCTATTTCTATGAATTAATTTCTAGAATTGGAAAGGTTAAATAAGATTATCAAGAACTGTTTAATTATTAAAGAAAAGTTTTATTTATCCATAATGTACACCTTAACATACTACCAACTGCATAACAACTCTTACAAGTAAATTCATTCATTTATTTTTAAAATATCTTCCTGGTGTATTCTGTTTTTAAATATTCAAGCATATTTTGAATTTCATTACTTTCCAACATTACAACATTGTATTTAAAGCCACATTTTTAGATTCGAATACTCATCACCTGAGAAGGGTGCACAGTCTTCCATTATTCTGATGAGTATTTACTCATCAGTATTTTAAAAAATCTAACACATTTATTCAGGCAAATTTAT
>NW_007727648.1:305847-307956 GCF_000696425.1 Galeopterus variegatus
TGATGAGTATTTACTCATCAGTATTTTAAAAAATCTAACACATTTATTCAGGCAAATTTATTGTACTTTGAATATAAAAGCAAGAATTAGACCAAGACTACATTAACCAAATGAAAAGTATTACTAATAAAGAAAAAAAAATATGTGCACAAAATTTTTCTGCTTTTGAAACAAATTGTTTCTAATTTGTTTTCTCACAGCAAACTGGCTGAATTTTCCTACAAGCAAAAAGTCACCATAACCATGACATCAGCAACTATGTTTATTCCCTATTATCCAATAACAGCACAGAAATTCAAATTTAGAGTAAGTATGAGTAATAGAGTTTTTAAATTATTTCTTGTTAGCAGAAAAATTGGCCCCTATAAACGATTCTTTTAACATGAGTATTTCTAAGAATGAATCATCATTGCCTTTAAATGTGTTTGTCTTGTACTTGTGAATAGGCAAGACTGATAGCAGAAATTCTTTAGTGATTCAGTGGTTAAACCAAGATCATCTCTCAGTATAAGCACATGAATGTCAAGTTTCACATGAGAATTAAAACATGAGTATTATGGATGATTTCATCCAAATGTTATTGAGCTTTCACCAGTCAAACTGAAGGTCTATGCTCAAAGAGCAGCTTTTTAGCTGCTGTGTATAGCATGAATTCATAGTCCCCACCAAAACCAAAAAGTCAATGAAAGGAGATGAAAAGGTAACAATCCTTTGATTTCTGCAAAACTTGAATCTCCTCTTTGAGCTCTGAAAATAGCACGCAGTTTGGGTTCTAGGAGAAAGTTCTGTACAAGATTATCCCTTTCAACTTGGCCTAGGTTGAGAAAAGGAACTGCTTCCCTAAAGACAGAAATCTTTGCAACCTACAATACTGGCTTGCTATAACCTTTGAGTAGCAAGGCAGCAACACTGATGTAGAATTAGGGAGAAGGGATGCTATTTCCTGCTTACCCTCCCAGGGCAGAGATGTGGAGCTACACAGGGTAACAACGGAATTAATAAAAGAGGATGATTTATTTTCATATATTTACACAGGTAGTTTAAAATGTTTCAGAAATGGGAAGAGTAGGCAACTCTGTTCCTATTTTCTCATCCCTAAATTGTTCAGTCAATTGAAAAATTCCTTTCAGAGAATTCAAGGCATCTTAGGGGTAGAGGGAATGGATAACCATGTTCCAAGTATTTTTCCATATTCATATAATTTAAACATCATGTTGACTATTAGATTTCTTTTTTATTATGACTATTTTGGTGAAATGGAAACTAAGACATAGGAGGTGGGGTTTGGGGAGAGGGAACATTTGCTGGGTTATATGGTAAATAAGTGTCTGGACCAATATCTGAATCCAGCTCTACATGGTGCTTAAAGAATGGTCTTTTGACACTACCAGAAATCATAATTTGACAGTCTGAGGGCCAGATATGGGTCGCAGACTGTTTTTTCTTTTTTGGCCTGCAAAATGATTTTAAACAATTTAGAATTATTTGCCAAACTTTTAAAAAGCAAGAGATTTTTACATAAATATTGAAAGAATTGGCATGTCTCCTTGTCAACAACTGGATGGAGCTTAGTAGTGGTTATGCACCTTAGTTGGGACATTGCTTCACAACTGTTTCCCCAATTCCTTCTACATTTCACTGATGTTGAGAGATATATGCTTACAGGACTTTTTAACTAATTGTTATAGACTGAACTGTGCCCCCCTAAATTTCGTATGTTGAATCCTTAACTCCCAATGTGACTATATCGTAGATAGGGACTTTAAGGAGGTAATTAAAATTAAATGAGATAATAACAGTGGGGTCCTAATCTGATAAGACTGGTGTCCTTATAAGAAGAGAAGGAGACAACAGAGATGTCTCTCTCTGTCTGTCTCTCTGCAAACCACACAGGAATAGCCATGTAAAGACATAGAAAGAAGGTGGTTGGCTGGCTGCAAGCCAGGGAGAAAGTCCTTACCAGAAACTACACTGGCTATTATCAAAAAGACTAAGAATAACAAGTACTGACAAGGATGTGGAGAAAAGGTAACTCATCTACACTGTTGGTGGGACTGTAAATTAGTTCAGCCATTATGGAAAACAGTACAGAGGTTTCTCAAACAACTA
>NW_007727648.1:308434-389044 GCF_000696425.1 Galeopterus variegatus
AGATAGAACTACCATATGATCCAGCAATCCCACTACTGGGTATATACCCAGTGGAAATCATCATATGAAAGGGATACCTGCACTCCCAATTTCATCATAGGTCTATTTACAGTAGCCAATATAGGAAACCAACCTAAATGCCCACGACAGATGACTGGATAAGGAAAATATGGTACATATACACAATGGAATACTATTCATCCATTAAAAAACAATGAAGTTCTGCCATTCACAGTAGCATGGATGAACTTGGAGAAAATTATGTTAAGTGAAATAAGCCAGGCACAGACAGAGAAATACCACATGGCCTCACTCATAAGTGGCAGTGAAGGAAGGAAGGAAGGAAGGAAGGAAGGAAGGAAGGAAGGAAGGAAGGAAGGAAGGAAGGAAAGCCCACAGGGAAATGTTGAACTTTCAGAAGGAGGAATTGGATAAGGGATACAAAGAGTAATTATGATTTGTAATGATGAATATGCTCATATTGATTTGATTATCATATAATGTACACAATACTGGTAGTCAACTCTGCACCCCATAAATATGTATAATCAAAAATAAATATTTTTTAGGGGGACTAAAAAGGAGAAAAGAAACAAACTAACTCTACCAAACCCTTGACATTGAACTTCCAGCCTCCATAACTGTCAGGAAATAAATGTCTGTTGTTTAAGCCTCACTATGTTTTGTCACAACAGACCAAGCAGACTAATACACTTATGTTCAGCTCTCTTCATTTATTTTATTGCTGTTACCTGCCTCTTCCCTTTACCAGAGATTGTTATGTTTCTTTACCCTGACATAGAGAAGGTATTCTGAGTTTTAATAAGTTTAATATTTTCACTTTAACCTGCAGTTCATAAAATTATAATAAAATTTGAGAAGGGGAGTCAGGATATAGAATTATTTAGAAAACAATGGCAAAATGAGATTTTTATGTGAAATATCCAGTGTGAGTATATCTCAAGCATTGTCTTTAAAAAGTTATTCCCTAAGGATAAAAATATTTCCAAAATAATATGTATTTATGGAAAAATATGTGCACAAATACAGGAGATATCATCACAATAATTAATCAAGAGATAATGACATAACCTTTCCTACAAAGTTAGAATTATTAACAAAGAATGTACCATTTTACATAAAATATTATAAAAATAAATAATGTGTAATATATAGAGATTGAATGGAGAAAATGGAAAATAGATTAAACATCATATTTAACACTGAAACTAGAATTTATAATTATAATCAATAATTAAACTAGAATTTAATATCTGTGGGGGCACAAATTATTTTCTGACCTTTTACCACTGTATTCCTGGGGACTTTCACACTGTAGATCCTCAATAAATGTAGGGAAATGAATGGATATCCTAGATCCAGCACAGCTCAGTGAAAGTAAAGTCGACTAAAGAGACTGGGTTCCATTCTTTACTTCTTCACTAACTCTTCAATGATACATAACTTGCTTAGCTTATCCCAGACTTATTTTTTTTAATTTTAAATTAGTCAAATTAGCCTCATCTGAGCTAAGGCACAAACAAACACTATTACCTGTCTTACACAGAGTCATGTGTTGTTGCTTAACTATGGGGATAGTTCTGAGAAAAGCATTGTTAGGCAATTTTATCATTGTGTGTCATCACAGAATGTACTTACACAAACCTAGATGGTATAGCCTACTACATACCTGGGCTATATGATACAGCCTATTGCTCCTGGGCTACAAACCTGTAAAGCATGTTATTGCACTGAATACTGTAGGCAATTGTAACACAATGGTATTTGTGTATCTAAATATATCTAAACATAGAAAAGTTATAGTAAAAATGTGATATAAAAGGTAAAAAATGGTACACCTATACGGGGCACTTACCATGAATGAAGCTTACAGACTGGAAGTTGCTCTGGGTGAGTCAGTATGTGAGTAGCTGTGCGTGAATGTTAAGACCTAGACTTTATAAGCACTGTATACTTGGGATAAACTAAATTTATTTCTTTTAAATAAAGTGATTGTGCTATGACATTATGACAGGTTGATCTAAAAGAAACTGAGGCAGAATGTATGAAGCATAGGATTTATTGAGCCAATATGACAACTGCAACCAGGAAACATATAGGTCAAGTCACCCCGAGAAATGTACTCCAAAGAGGGCCAGCAGAGCTTAGCATTTAATATTCACAGGAAAGGGGGAAAAAAATCAAAGGACAGAGGGAGAAAGACAGCCCGCCCTAATTACTCCATCAGTTTTTCTATTGGTTGTCCATGATGTATATATAGATTTGGAATTATTACTAGATTACATCCTACACGCAGGGATCTAGAGTAAGGGTTACAAGAAGGATTCTAGGTCATTTTATCTTTCTGGTGCCATGACATCTGCAACTAAGTAAAAATGGTCTTATGATAACACCTGCTGGGACAGGTGGATGTGACTGCTGACTTATTCCAGATCTCCCAGGGCACTATATTTTGATTTACCTGCTCAGATCATTTTTTTTTAATCAGATGGCTATGACGTCACTAGGTGACAGGCATTTTTCAGCTCCATTGCTATTTTATGGGACATCATTGTATACGCAGTCCATCATTGACCAAAACGTCAAAGGATGAAAAAGAATTGATGTAATATGGCTTTGTGTATAGGAAGTGTTTTCCAAAGAAATCAGTTTTAAGAAATCACTTTTAGTATGCTCCGATTTTTTAAATTTTTTTAAAAGTTTCACCTATTACTGAATGTCAAAAAAAAAAAAAACTTACAAATAAACAAACGATGTTACTTGGCTCTGCTTTTTAAACATATCATGAGGAAATGCTTAAAAGTTAGTTTTTAATACTAGGAGAACACTGATGAGTATATGCTCCAGTACATTCTATGTAATTTTAAAGAGTTACTGTAGTTGTAGAAGCATCTAATTTACTCTCTGGAAACAATTTACATAGTAGAACAATTAGACTTATTTAAATAATTTTCCAATTTATTTTTGATAGTGTCACATCAACTTAGTCATAGTTATATCTTTTCAAGTAATAAGCAAGTGTATTTGCCATGATTTCAAATCCTTTAATTGCATGAAAATCACCCACATTCCTTTATTTGTACTCAACTCTCATTTTCTTTAACACCCTCTCCTTTGACAGTGTAACAGAGATAGATTTTCAAGCAACAAATAATTATGTTAAATAATTCATGATGTTAGTGACCATATTTGAGGGAAAAAAATGAAAAGCCCATTCACTTAATTAAACTTTTAAATATTCAGAGAATTCTGTAATGTCTGAATAAAATGTCTGATAAACCATAATGCTTAAATTTTAGAGGTCATTAAAAATTTTGGAAATCTGAGTATTTTTTAAGAATACAAAACACAGGCATCTCTAAACATATAAATCTATACAAAACATTCAAACTATATTTTATATGAAAACAACTTGAATTTGAACTACATCTGGTATGTAGTTTAATCGTAATTACATGAAAGCAGATTATTTTTAGACTCCTTTTTACCAACAAACAACACACTCAGCTCACTTCTACATTTTACTGTATGGCCCCAAAAGTGATCAAATAGAACTTACTTTTTGACATTGAAAGATGTGTATGTGTTGGTCCATTTGTTCATATGTGTACATCTACAAACTAATGTGTGTATGCTTATGTCATATTGCACTACAAATGTGGGGGAGTTATTTTTTTTTTCTCATTGTTTAATCTTGTTCTTCCAGGATAAAATGCTTCCTACTGTCAGTAAAATCTGCACAATAAATATTCAATGAGTTTTTATTCACCACCTACTATGTACTAGAGGATTTTTAGTAGACACTAGTGACCCATTAGTCAATAAGAAAGACATGATTCCTGTCCTGTGAAACTTACCATCTAGTAAGGAAAGACAAACAACACACAAGGTGTTACCAGCACAATGAACATTGAAAAAAAAACAAGCTATGGGAATGCGTAGCAAATGGATTTACCTTACCTTAGAGAGTCAGGGAGGGCCTCAAGGACGAATACGTTTAAAAGGAAACTTACAGAATTATTAATATTAAACCAGAAAATGATGGAGAAAGAGCATTTCGGACAGAATGAGGAGCCCAGCAGTAAAACAGAGCAAGGTGTATTCTGAACTCAGCAAAACGTCCCAGCAGTGGGGTGAAAAGAGAAGAGTGAGTCTGGAAATGATGCAGAGACAAGATCATGAAGGTCCTTGAGCAAACGGAAGACATGGAAAGATGAGGGAAGAGGTAAGAGTAGTTTTGCAGTATACAAAAGATAAGAGAATTCCTTCCAAAAAAGTAATTTACTTATGAGAATATATCACACAGAGAAAGCGTGAAAAACATATTTGTAGGTTAAGAAGATAAGAAATAAAATTAATAGACATTGAATACTATACACTATATATGACATAAATATTTACAGATTCTGGTAAAATCTCTTATTTTCACAACCTTTACAATAATAGAGTTGTCTTTCATGCCTAGCCTTATCTTTTATTTTAACTTCTCACAGAAATAGAAAATTTATTATATAAAAGTCTTGTGAGGAATTGAAAAATAAAGAGAAAATGCAAAATTACAACAGAAAAATCAGAACAAATAAATAAATACATAATGAACAAGTGTAAAATAGAGGTTAGCAGCAAAAATATTGAAGAAGTAAGAGATTTCAGTCTTTTAGATAAATCATTCAAAAGAATATTTAAAAATGTCTTTATGTTCACTGAAGACTGTAAGGATAACAGCCAGTTTAGGTCAGCTGTAGTTTCCTGAGAATGGCTCATGTTGTATTTATGTACGTATTTTTTGTTCTTAATGGTTGGAAAGCAAATTAATGTACACGTTATCAACACAACTGTCTGAGTGTAATCTATCTTCTAGCTTTCTTGTCTGATTGCGATGCTCAATGCAAAGTTAACTGTATGCTAAAAAAAAAAAATCCTCATAACTGTGTAACTCCATTATAGGGCGATAGTATGCTATACTGTGAGTTCACAGCTACTGTTATTTCTGGAGAAGGGTCATTAGGATGATCTGAAATGGTTGGACAATTCAGGCTCCTGCTTCCTCAGAGATAAAACAAGCAAGCCAAGTGATCTAGCAGGGGTTCATCAGCATGTGCAAAGCACTTGGCGATAGCTCACTCTAGCTCAATTAATAATCAAACCTGTCTCTTTTACATATTGCTAAGGAACAAATTGTAGAAGTTTGGATTTTTTTCCCCAGAAATGACTCTGAGCAAAGACAGAAGAGGCAACTGTGGTTCTGTTCTACTTAAGCACGACCCAATCACAATTTTACTAGATACTCAAGTAATTAGCCAAGTTCGAAAATCCCGGGCTACTTAAAGTTTCACCAATGACTCACAAACGCCAGCTGAGGGATTTTTCTTTCTGAATTTGGCCACTGTCCGTAACTGAGAGGAAACAGTTGGAGAGGCTATGTTTCCTTTCTCTGCATAGTTACAGATTTGGCAAGATAAGGAGAATATCAGAATGTTTTGATATGGCAAGAATCAAGCAACCTAGCAGGTGTACTGCACCTACTCAAAAGATTCTCCCCTGGCTAGGTCCAAACATTCCCATCTTTTTTCTATATCCATAGAATTATAAGAATTTTGAAAAAAGAGTCAACTTATTTACAAGTACTCCCAAATACTGCATAAACATTGATTCTAAAGTTAGAAATAGTAACAATGGACTGTTTAATTAAACCCAGTCTATTTCCTGATGGCACTGTCAGTATTTCCTGACAATATTTCAATAAAGCCTTTTATGTCTAGTCATCTTGCTAGAGAGATGTCTCAGAGCACTTTCCATAGTGAATATCACGTTAAAAGAGTGACCTTTCTAGTGCTTTTTCCCCCCTGGAAAAGCAGATATTAGAACAAGGCTGTGAAATAATATTATAGACAGAAAATACATTGGCAAGCCAGCTAGATTGATTTTAGGATGGGTATTTATTGAGAAAAAAATCAGTTTAACTTCTAGTGATTTTAAAAGTTTGCAAGTTTTTTGTTTTTTGGGTTTTTTCCCCATGGGAGGGAAGCAAGCATTTAGACGCATTATATGTATATACATGTATTGCATATTCCCTGTGAAACATGCTGTTGGTGTCCTGTCAATGTCTTCTCACGGGCATTCAAACGTAAAACGTCCCTGAAGCAGGCCTGACATATTAAAAAGTTTTGCCTCAAAACACCCCTAACACAGTGAGGATGTAATTCTTTTTTTTTTTTTTTTTTTTCATCATCTAGTAATTTATTAGCTACTGTCATAACATCAACTTTTATTTTTTTAAAATATTTATTTATTTTTTATTTTTTATTTTTTTATTTTTTCCGATATACAATGTGGTTGATTATTGTTGCCCATTACCGAAACCTCCCTTCCTCTGATGTAATTCTTGAATGGAAGTGAGTCATTCCTCACTGGGACGTTTTTGTTGTACTTTTCATACACTTTCTCAGAGCCTTTAAAGAAAGAATGGCCATCAGCTGCCCACTCAGAGACACACTCTTCATTCATTATGCTGCCACTCTCTCACAATGTCTCTCACAGGCATTCCTGTACATGCCTCCCAAATAAATGACTTGCACCCAAATCATTATATTAGAGTCTGACTTTAGGGGAACCTGAACCAATACACCACTGATATTGTTAGGCATAGCTAATGATTGCATGGTATTTCCAAGGCAATATTCTGGTACAACAGTATGACCGAGAAAAAAAATTTTTGAAAAAAAAATTCTTAATCTTAATTGCTTAGGCAAAGACTTACTTGAGATACACCCTCTTGTCTCCTTTGGCTCTGGCTTAAATAGAACAATATTTACCTAGAGAGTGAATCTTTGTGTCCAAGGACAACATAGAGCAGTTCACAATCTTCTCTTATGAGTGCCAAAGCTTGCTTTTGTTGTTTTTGTTCTGGTTGTATTTCTAATTTTATCTTTGCATATTGACAAAAAGTGATAGATAAGAAATGCCAGGAGTGAAAGCATGAACAGATCGGAAAGATCCAACAAGCAATGAAAATATAAATAATGTGAAGATTTGAGTTATCAAAGGTAAAAATTTTAAGCACCCTTAATACATGTGAGAAAATAAAATTTCAACATAAGGGCCATCAGTTCAAATACAACAGAAACAGTAGATAATAAGCAACACAAGAATTACCAGCACAAATTCTCTTAAATTCTCAGTCCATGGGATAGAATTTGTTGGGCTCCCATGATTCAATTCCATGATTTTATTATGTAGTTTTGATGTTTCACATTATAGAGATGCTGCTAAAAATTTTAAGTGTGAGCATAGATCAGCAATCAAAGGATGCAGAAATTAGAATGTACCCTACAAGTGTAGTTTATCTCTCTGTAGTAGCTGAATAAATTATTTCATACAATGTCTGACATAAAATAAATGTTACCAACAAAAACTGGATCTTACCACCTACTTTGCCAAGTATCTTTATTTTTCTTGCATTTCTAGGAAACTGGTTGGCAATATGAAAAGAAAAAGAAAATGTAATCATAAAATGCAAAACCTGAAACACATTTTTTATTTTAAAAATCAATGTTCAGGGCCGGCCCGGTGGCACACTGGATAGTGCGCCGCTTGGGAAGCGCGGCAGCGCTCCCGCCCGAGGGTTCGGATCCCACATACAGACCGGTTCCCGCTCACTGGCTGAGCGAGGCGCGGGAGCAACACCGAGGGTTGCAATCCCGTTGCCGGTCCCCGGTTCGGTACGGGGGCAACACTGAGGGTTGTGATCCATTGCTGGACACGGAAAAAGACAAAAAGACAAAAAAAATTTTAAAAAATTTAAAAAAAATAAAAATCAATGTTCAACTTTGCAAAATTCTACTTTCCCGATATACAACAATGAACACATCTTCATCACCATAATTAATTGAGAGGCACCTGCTAATACTGCACTTGCCATAATATATCCTGGAAGAAAAAGCTGAAAAGAATGGTCGTAGTAGTTGCCGAACCATGTGTGCTGCCAACTAGTGTAAAAAATGAGATCTGTTCACCACACAAATGGAGGCTTCATTTTGGGAAAAGAAGTTTCTTGATGGATATTCTTATCTGCACTTCCACCTTTTATAAATTCTTGGAAAACTTATTAATAAAAATATCCAAAATAAAAAATTATAGAGAATAATATTTTAAAATAAAAAAATAGGCAATGTAGCACTTTTAATATTGCTTCAAATTTCCCCACATATCATACAACCAATTAGAAAGTTGGGGATTTTTGTAACTTCATAAAATGAGTTACAGTGATTCTTAGGGTATTTAAATCATCTATTTATAGGTTGAAGATTCATTTCTTCACTTTGTATCCTCACAGGTATCTATACTTTTTACAGCTTCTCTAACAGCTGATACCCTGTAAAGATACCCTGTAGGATGTTTGGGATACCCTGCAAAGTCTTCAAGGTGGTTCAGGATGGAAAATACAGACTTTTAATTTTCCTTCATGCCAGATTTCTGAGATTTTAGTAATTCTCCATTCCATGCATAAAAGCCTACCTAGGATCTTACACACTATCAAAATTTCAAGAACTCAAAAACCTATATTGCTTTGTCCAAATTTGGAATAAGCTAAATTAGTTTCATGCTGCATCTGTCCTACAAAAGGTCTGAATTTTTACAGTGATGGGAGCCAGATGATTCTGGTGATCCATCATTCTGGCCTGACAAATATAATTATAACCTCTCTTAGTTAAAATTTTAATTTATTCCCCATTATCCTCAGAACAAAGATAAAACTTTTTATGTGGCTCTTGGTATTATTCTTTCCTCTACCACCATGGACTAACTCATAATGATCCTTTGGTATTCAAGTCAAAGTACTCTTCCAACAAGAAATCTTAAAATGTACTAGATATTCCTGCTATAGTGAGTTCATCTCTATGAGTTCTCTATTTGTTTCTCTGCCTTTATATCTAAAATATCTGTCCTTTTGATTTTAACTTTTAAATACTCATATATGCAAAGCATACCCATCCGTGTTTCCATACCCATACTCCAAGCCACTGTCATTTCTCACGATAGTCTTCCTGTTTTCCCTCTTTGCTGTTCTACAGTCCCTTTTTTGTATAGCAGACAACAAGCTTCAAAATACATAAGTTCAGATCATTTTGTTTAGTACCATCCTATAATAGCTTCCTACTACACTAGAAGGAAAAGAAACCAATGCCCTTATTTCTACTCCCTAAACACCCTAAACTCATTTTTCCCATGATGGCTTTCCCTAAATATTCCTCCGATTGAAATGTTATTTGCTTAGATATTTGATTGCTTGGCTCCTCTATGTTATTTGGGTCTCAGTTAAATTGTTAACCTCCCTAGAAAAGTATGAGATTCTACTGTCTAACTCATCAGCCACTCAGTATTGATCGATCACCTTACACACATATTTTCCAAAACCATTCATGGGATAATTATTCATAGTGACCGTGTTGATCTTCTGATTAACTTTAAGATCAAATCTTGGCACATAGATCAGCTTTGGCACATAGTAGATTTCAGTAAATATTTGTTGAATAAATAAATCAATGCATTGATGAAATAATGGCCTTTATTATACTTTATTCTTTATGCATATGCCTAATATAGTGAGTAGCCATAATAGGTACTCAATTAATAAATTTTAAATAAAAATATCTGATTTTATTTTGTATGTTTTTTTCAAGGATTACAGAGGCTCTTTCCTTTTGACATATAGCAGATTATTAAACTTGTCTCATTTGTATGCCAATACACAGTATGGAAAGAAATAGATGTCAAGAAGAGATGACCTCCTGAGTGGACTGTGTCCACCACAGAATTTATGATGACCAAGAATATGTTGCTAGTAAAGGCAAGCAAAATGTTTATAAAATTTTTAAGCAAAAGGGTATTGATCTATGAAGAACAGACAATTTAGAAATATTCACTAAAATAGAGAATTTAGAAATATTTTTGAACTGAATAATTCTAAAAACCTAAATTATATAGCAGAATGATTATTATTGAAGAATAAATCGGTGAACCAGAAGAGAGAGCAAAAGAAAAATTTTAGTAAACATGCAATTTTTCAATATAATATCATTTATATTAAAAATAAACATCTATAAGAAAATTATAGCATGTGCCAAGGTAAGCATAACAGAAGGAAATTATAGAAAATATAAAGGAAGGGGGAAAAGAGCAATGGCTGAGATTTATCTTCTAAATTCAAGACATTGGCCCTTCCTGGTGAGAAGAGTGAGATTAGGTAATGATCAAGAAATGGAAGTCAGAGGTATCTATATTTTCCTAATGTTTCACATTAAAAATTACTCATGTATTACTTACATAATTTTAAAAATAATAGATTGAAAGGTATGTGTGTGTTCAGACCTACAAATTTGGTAAGGGAATATTTGAAAAATGCATAAATGGGACCTGAAAATCCCCTGACACTGCAATAGCTACTTATTTTTCCTTTTTGTCAAAACATGTGAGGTTTATATATTATGACCCTTGCTTTTAATCAAAAGAAGTCAAAATCAATGCACCATTTTCTTTTTAGATTGGCCACATGTCACAATTGGAAAACAATCTATAATGTATGCAAATAGCACGATTAAAGTTCTACTTTTTTAGAAACCTTCTGTAGCTCTTTCTATAGGTCTGCCTCCCTAATCTATTTAGGGTAACTGTAGATATTTCATGTCTGATGCAACTCAGCCATTGTGAGGATTTAACAGATCTAGTCTACCAGGAGGTTGTGAGTAGAGACTATTTTGGGCCACCACCTTTGCTCCAGGGAAAGTTTATAATATGGAGTCAAGATACCTTCATCATTTGCCTAAAGAATCATTAAATTGATCTCACAGGTGTTATGGTCCATGGAAGAAATACTCTATTTCTACCCCACTGTAAAGCGAGTCAGCAAAAGATACAGACTTGTACTGGAAGTAGATGAGGATACTCAAAACTTCTCTACATAGCCTGGACTTAGAAAGAAGCTAATGAGCTAAAGTTTAACAGCTCCATTTTCATTTAAGGAGAAGCAAATGCAAGTACTTTCTGAAGGAAAGCTTTCTCAATTTATGTATCCAGAATTCCTGCACATTGGGAGAAAAGCATGGTTAATTGAAAGCAAAATCAATATTTTTATATTACAGAAAAGATTTAAAATCTAGACAAGAAAAAGAATAATATAAAACTCAATATTAATACTACCATCCTGAGATAATTCACACCTCCATTTGGAGTTTTTTCTTTTACTATTTTTTCTGTGATTATATACATCTTTTATTTACAAACGTGGAAATATAATATAATTACTAAATTTTAATCTGGTTTTATGTAATAATAAATTATGAAGATATATTTCCACAAAATCTTATTAATCTTAGTGTTTTGTTTATTTGTTTGTTTTGTTTTGTTTTTGCAGCTGGCCAGTACAGACACTGAACCCTGGACCTTGTTGTTATCAGCACCATGCTCTAACTAACTGAGCTAACTAGCTAGCCCTTAATCGTAGTTTCTTTAGTTGAGATAAAATTTACAGCCATTATAATGCACAAAGCTTAAGTGATTAGCTTGATGAGTTTTGAGAACTACATATGTCCATGAAATAACCATCCAAAGTAAGATGTAAAAGATTTCCATCTCCCCAGAAATTTCCCTCATGGCTCCCTCCAGTCAATCACAGCCAGGTAGAAATTTTTGCTGACCCTCCATCTGGCTTCTGTTCTTGTCCTTGATGTTATCTTAGGGTCCTGCTTGATTTTGATTTGCTTCAGGGTGGAATCAGCATAGCTTTATTGATGTCTTCCTTGGTTTCTCAGGGTCTGGGTATTATGTGTCTCATGGCAAGTTTGTAACTCCAGGCTGACCAGAAAACAACTTTACATTTATGTAAATAATGTCATCTTGCCTCTTTAACAAGGCTCAAAATATCAAATAACCATGGATCGAGAGAAGTCAGAGAAATGCATGCTAAGAAAAAGTGTCTTTTTTTTTCCTAAAGCCCATGAAGTTTTAGTTTACAACATGGCTTCAGTCCAGCTCATTCCAACATATAGATGGTCCCCGAATTACAGTGATTCAACTTTCTATTTTCTAACATTAAAATGGGACAAAAATGTTACACATTCAGTAGAAATTATACTTCAAGTACCCATACAACCATTCTGTTTTTAACTTTCAGTACAGTATCCAATAAATTACACAATATACTCAACACTTTATTATAAAATAAGCTTTATGTTAGGTGATTTTGCCCAACTGTAGAGAAATGTAAGTGTTCCAAGCACATTTAAGGTAGGATAGACTAAGCTATATTGTTCAGCAGGTTTGCTGTGTTAAATGCATTTTCGACTTACAATATTTTAAATCATGATGGGTTTCTCAGGATGTAACTCCATCATAAGCTAAGCAGCATCTGTGTGTGTATATAGAAAGAGAGACAGAGACACAGTGATACATCCTTAGATCTGTATCTACTGATTCGTCTGCAGATTGATAGATTATTTATAAAGACAGATGAATATATATGCTATTCAGATTTTCTAATGCTTACTCCATTGAGACTAGTAATCCCCTAACAAAACTTATGAAATTAAGAGAAAAAACACAAAATACCAATACCAGGAATGTAAAGAGAATGTCACAATAGAGAAAGCATATTTAAAATGTACAATAAGGGGATAATAGAACACTTTTTGGCAATAAATTTAGCAACTTGAATGAAATGGACAAATTTCTCAAAGAAAACAATGTGCACACCGTTTTTAATTAGCTGCACAGTGTTCTAAGGATGTACCAAGTTATCTAACCAAAACTCTACTTCAAGGCATTTAGTAGGACATGTCTACTATATTCACTGTGATAAACAAAGCAGTGTAAATCACACTTATAAGACAAAAATTCATAAGGTGATTATTTAGATTGCATGATGACCAGGAACTAACTCTACTGATCTTTACCCCCTTATTAAATTGAATAGCAATGTATGTTTTATTGTTCTTAAATTTTTGTGAAGACTGTCTGAAGAAAGTAAAGACTGTCTGAAGAAAGTATTATGGTCCTTCACTTCTAGAATACACAAGGGAATGTTTCTTCTACTACAATAATTGGAATAATACAGGTATTTTGCAATCATAACTATTTTTGAACTCATCAGAGAGCTGAGGTCTCAAGGGGAGCAAGGAAAGTGAATTCCAAAGAGTAGCTAGCTTATTCAAAGAGAGACAGGACACATGAACTACTTCTCTTTTGCAAGACCACAGAATATAGAGATGGTCGCCATACGTGTGCATAAGATAAAATTAGCTAAAAATTTAAAAACTTATTAAAGGCCAATTATAGGCTACTATTTCAGTTGTTAAAGGCTGGGAACCCCGGAGCCAAAGGGAATTTACAGTCATTCATAATCTCTTTTCCACAGGCCCCTATGGAGTGATTATGAGAAAGATTAGGAGGGGGCAGGTCACTGGAAACAACTCATCTTGTAGTTAAAAGTGTGCCGTGGATGATTAGTTTCTTGAGGACAGGCACAAGTTCCTGCCCACATCCCAAGACCCTTCTCTCATATGAATAAAAAGTCTAGCAGCTGAGAAAAGGGAATAACATTCTCTTGCTACAAGGACTCAGGCAAGAATAACTTCTGGAAAAGGAGTAGAAGAAAATACTAATATCTGCCTTTGGATAAAATACAGAGAAACTACTCATGTCCTGGATACAAGCAGTAATACGTTGATGCTGGGTGTGTACAGATGCAAAAACTCTTTGCCGTTAGTAGAGGCTCAGGAAAACCTCCAGCGCATAGAATTCTATACTGATTGCAAGCAGAGATTTACAGTCTTAGGGAAAGAGTTAGCAAATTCCCAACTATCCAAGGCATAAAAAAGAATAGATCTCCGAGATAGCCCCACCTCGATGCCCAGGAGCACAAGGTTTGTCTAAGATTTAGGTGGACAGTAACAACAGAGATCTGTCCATTCCTTTACCATAGCCTAGAAATAAGAAACAAGTGAAAGTAGTCTGCTGTTGGGGTAGTAAAAATAGCATCTGGTAATTGTTTCTGGGCACATATAAAATTAAATACAAATGTTTAATTTAATATTTATTTGTTATTCATATATATAAATTTGCCTAAGGTTTTACAGTGTCTGTTGGGGGCCTGAAGCTCCACACCCCTTCTTGTGAGACCACTCCTACGTGACAATCTGCTCAGATGGCCGTGCTTTACATGATAACTGCCTCGAAATCTTTATGCCAGAAACTGATTGCTCCTGGCTATGCAAGTTAATTTGCAAGTGACCTTTTATCCTTCTCTAGAAACTGTTTAACCATAAACATTCTGGGTGGCAACCTTTACTTTGAATGTCCTGTCTTTGTCTCTCCTCAAGATATTATCATATCTTTACATTCCAGACCCTTTGCAGCATGCCTGCTTTCTCCTATATACTCTGCACTTTTTTCCCGCCTGCCCTGTCCTCACCCCTCCTCCCGGGTAGCAGTGTGTCAACTCCCTATTGGATAAGAGCTCCCCCACCCCTGGTACCTTATAAAAACCCCTGCTTGCTGTAATAAACGGAGTTCCGGCTTTAACCGCTCTCCTGGCTCGGTGTTCTTTCTTTGTCCCCGGGGCCGAAGTGCAGAGGGGATCGGGCCTGCGACACTCATCATCCCGCTCAGCCCCACAAGAGGTTACCACCGGCTGGTCCGGGGTCCCTTCCTGCCCTGTGTTGTTGGTCCCCGGTGGCGAGGAACCAACACATAAATACTCTCCATGTAGAACAAAGGAGGACAGAGGGCACAAAATTTAGAAAATATAAGACTATATAAGGATAATAATAGGCGAAAACAGTTTTTCTGCCACAGTATCCATATAAAGCAGATGATTTCAAAGAATGAATATCAAGAGAATAAATGTACATAAATCATCTGTGTGCTCATTAAAAGTGACAAAAGAAAATTCAAAAACTTCTTGTATTCTTTTCTAATACATATTTTGAAAGCATTTCAAACATTTTCTTTAATTCTAGCATGAGAAATGGTACAAGTAAACAACCCTATATTTGAATCTTAGAAATGGTACAAGTAATCAACCCTATATTTGAATTTAAATCAGCCATCATAATTATCAAATGCCAATGTTCCTATTTTCTGAGAAAACAAATAAATACAATTCCCTTTTCTTAACTCTAACTCTTTCTCAATTTTTAAAGAATATACAGCATTCGGGGGGGAGAGTCCAACCATATATTTCTCTCCCAACTGAAGTTCTACTTTCATTTACTGGCTTTTTGGTTCTAAAGTTTTATGAATCCTCTGGCCATAACGCATTCTGGAAATAGATTCTGCCTTAAGCACTGCGATTCATCAGGAGTTGGAAAAACTTCAAAATGAATGTTCCTTTCTTTTCCCACCACTCTTACCCTTGGTTTCTAGTTCTTTTTTCATTAGTGATAATAAAAACTGGTATGATTGTTTCATGTTAGAAGTTGTATGTATTATGAAGCCTTGCCTAACTACATTTCATGTGTTTATAAATTTTTAAAAATCAAAGTTTAAATATAAAAGACCCAAGTACACTTTATTTTTTAATTCTATGAATAGTAGGTAGTAATTAACTTTGAATAATCATGAAACAATGCAGCTTTAAGCAAACATTGTGCATGACTTGAATAGAAATTAAGCAAATAAAAATAGCTTTTCTTTAATACTGATGAGAATCTCAGCATGAAATAAAGGGTTTATATGTTTAAAATAACAAGAATTTAAAGACTGCCTTCTCTTAAAAGATGTCCTCCAAATTTGGTTGCTCAGGGTTTGATTTGAAAAATTTCTTCCCCACATAGTGTTCACATAGTGTGAACCAAGAAAAGCCATATTTTCCACTTTCTCATCCCATCTTTTATTTCCGGCTGAGACAATTATTTTCAACTAATAAATATACTTCAAAAATATAAAAACATAGATTTGTCAGGTGAAAAAGGAACTAGTCGGAACTCAGTTCCCACACAAAATAAAGGAACCAAAGATCTTAAATATTCTTTAACATAGCAAAACATGGGATGGGAACTCATATCTTCTAATTCCTGTTTAATGTCCATTTTACCACATCAAAATGAAGGATTTGGCTCTTTTAAACTTCCTCATATTGGGCATGTTACTTATTTGTACCTAATTTCTCTGGAAGCCCAAACTGGTGGTCCTAAGACAAATGTTGGGATGCTTATAAAAATAAAGAAAAGCATTGAGAAAGAAAAACAGAAAAAAAGGCACAGCTGAAATTATAGGTGCTATAATGGTTAAATTGAAAATCACATTAACAAGGAGACAGGTAACAAGATGGTGCCAGTAGGATGCTACCAAGAATTATGCTTTTAATTGATACCTGGATATAGCACAGCCCTGATGACTGCCCTTTTTCCTTATTTCCTAGAACTTAAACTTTTAGGATTGAAAGAGACTGTGAATTAAAACTCATTTATGATGTTGTCATTCTGACAGGGTAATAATCTTGAGATCTAAGGAATTCACAGAGTTTGTTAATTTAATTTAGTATCTGAAATTAAAATAACCCTTTTCATTCATACATTGAAAAATCACCTGCTTCTTTGACATTAAGAAAAATAATTATATTCTCAGCTTGTGCAGATATTTGTGAAATTTAGTGACCTGTCAAATATTCTCATTTACAATGTTGGTTCCTGGAAAATACTTTATACACAGTTATTTACTCTTACCCAAAAAGGCTCATACAAGTTCCCCTATTTTAATAATTTATAGACATTTAAATACTTTATGTTTACTAGATGCCTAGTTAAAGAATTTATGTATGTATCTCATTTAATCCTCACAAAAATCTTGTGATACAACAAATTAATATGGTAAAGGAAACTGAGGCTTACAGAAGTTAATAACTAACACAAAGCAAAGCTGAGATGTGAACCCAGAGATTCTGGTTACAGGGTCTGTGTGCTTAATTACTATGTTACAGTGTTGTATGTATGAAGAAACTAAGTATGAGGAAATAATTGCTTGTTTGTGCTCATGTAGTAAATTAATTTAAAGTAATTTGTGCAGTTGTCTATTTACTCATTCATTTGTTTGCTCCACAAACTGAATGCTGATTATATGATATTCTAAGTAGTTTTCTAGGTAATGTGAGAAATATAATGGCAATAAAACATGTATATTATGAACAAGAGTGCATACAAGTAAATAATACAAAATAAGATGAGAGGTGTTTCATATGAGAGTCACAGATAAAGAGAAACTGGGATTTTGAAAAGAAAACATCTTTGGAAGGAGTGATCATTGAGAAAAGACTTTAAAGATCATGTAGCATTCTACCAAATTTTAAAGAATCGATAAATCGAGAATCAATGACAACAGGGTAAAAGATAGGACAAAATGCTTCTTTTTCAGAAAAGTGATTTTATTTAAGATGGCTTGTTCTGCATCAAAGAAACTTAACTCAGTTTTCTAGAACTTTGATTATATCAGAATCAGCATATATATTTTTTAATGTATTTATCCTGGGGGGAGTGTATATATGTGTTTTGTGTTTATTTGTGTGCATTGAGGGTGGTGAGATTGATTTTCCTCAAAAGACCTGTGCTACATGCCAATGTCCCAAACCATGAATTTTCTGATTCAACAGGTCTGCAAAAGGCCCAGCAGCTATGTTTTCTTTTTGTTGTGTTTTGTTTTTAAGTCGCACAGATAATTCTGATGAAAAGCATAGACGGAGGACCAAAGCATTACTTTACAAAAAGGAGTTAAATATTCCCTCGGACCTCCTGCTCTTGGACAGTGTTTGTCAGTCTTTAATATGTCTAAGAATTCCTGAAGACCTTCCTAAAATGCAGATTATATTTCAGCAGATCTGGAATAGGATTTGAGATGCTGTATTTCTGGAGCTGGACTCAACCCCTCTGGGCAGCCTTGATTTTAATTTGTATTCCTTAGCATTGCAAATAGTAAGATTACACTGATGAGATTCAATTTCTCATGATTCTTCTCACTATAAAGCAACACTTCCACCTCAGAACAAACCCTACTTTAGATTAGGGTTCATTTGAATGACACTGTCCTTGAGCATAGTGTGGCACTAGAAGAGTTCCCTGGCTTTTCACTATGACATTCCAATATGTAAAATCTATTGGTTGTAAGTTTTCCTAGTTTTTAATAAAAAACATTTTTAATTAATCCAGGTATTTCAAAGATGTGGGATTCTCTGGTATAAGCTTTTCAAAATATGTACTATTTATTGTCCAAATTTAATTCTGTTCCTGTTACAGGTATGTTCATACCTAACTTTTAAATTACATATTTATCTCTAAGAGTAAAGAGTGAATTTCTTTAAAACAAATGAAAAATTAGGCTGACCTATGATATTAACCACACACACACACACACACACCCCTCTCTGAATGTATCTGCATGAAAGAGTACTCTGAGTTTTAAAGGAAGACAGTAGAGGTCAATAGTTTTGGAAATGGATTTCAGAACCACACTGGTCTGCATTTGACTTCCAACTATGAATTACCAGCTGCATGATCTTGGGCCAGTTTCTCACCTCCTAGAGCCTAGATTTCCACAACTATAAATAGCGAGTACATGGCAAGACCTACATGACAGGTATTATTGTTCTTAAAGTGGAAGAAAACTAAAAATAATTTTTGTTCCAACTGTCCTTCTCTAGCCCTTCATTCATTTATCAACAACAAAAAAGTATGGAGTTACTTGCTAGAGAGGTGCAAAGATGAAAGCTCCAGAACATTCTCCACCATACACATACCACAGAAACTTCCAGAACTTTTCCAAGTAACAGAATCCTGTCCTGTATTTCCTATTTCACTTGATGTGATGTCCTTGAAAAGAATTGGCATTTTCTTCTATTCTAAACACTGAAAGTTAAGTTTACTTTCTAAAATTGTAGCTAAAGTAACCAAACAAATTCATTTTTTTCTGATCTTTTCATCTGAACAGTTGTATTTTATAGTTTTTATGTAAATAGTATTCTCGCCATTGCAAAATTTTGTGTAAAACAATCCAAATCACAGGATAATTGTTACATTAAGTAATGTATTACTGTGGAAATGTAATAGTTGTAAAGGGTGAAGAATACATTAGAAAGCAATTGAGTTTAATTGCATCCTTGGGACTGCTTTGTTGTGCTGGCAGCTGTTTTGTTGTTGTTGTTGTTGTTGTTGTTGTTGTTGTTTTGTGTGTGTGTGTGTGTGTGTGTATTTTTGTTTTTAAGCTAAGGTCTGAGATATATTTTTCAGTTGCTGCTAAAATTGTAGAGTGATTCTATGGCTAGTCTTCACCTACTGAATAATACTTAAAAATGAAAGGGCTTTGAAATGTATTTTTCTAAAACAGGTATATTTTATTCAGCAACAATAACACAGAGTTTGATTGTTTTTTGCTTGTCTTTCTCTCATCCTTCCAGCTCCCACAATTCGCGTCACTCAGGGAGGTTGTCAAATGGTATTCCTGAGCAGGAGTCATGGGAATTGCAGACCTTTACAAATATTTTTAAAAACAGGAATATAACGAAACTATAAACAAATTGCATTGAATTTCAGAAATATGTATAAAAGATTTGTGTAAAGATGGGGCAAGGCAGCCTAAAACAAAGAATCTACAGATTTTTTTTTGGTAATAGAACATTAGCATGGTATCTTTCTTCTAAAAGCCTGAGGCATTCTAGAACCATCAACTAATTCTCAACATGCCACTTTCAGGAAAACAGAAGAAGCTGTTAATTTGCCAAGAGGTATGGAAGTGAGATTCTAAGCAGTTAAGCAGGTGACAGTCCCATGTGACAGTAAGCCAAAGAAAAAAACTGAAGTGAGAGCAGAGCCTAACTGAACACTCAGTACACAGAGTGTGAGCCTTTGATCTGTGCCCACCAGCTTCAGACTGTGCTCATGGTAGAAACACTAGCTTCAGACTGTGTTCATGGTAGAAAATAAGCCTGATGGGTATCAGTGTGAAATCTTCCACAAAAAATAATAATATCTCAAATTATATTACCAATGAATAATAACAACTTTTTAAAATTGCCCCAGAATTTAAGATTATTTAGGGAAATAAAGAAGAGCTGCTTTTAATCAATCTCTTCATAAAAAAGAAAAAGCAATACTGTAACAATTCTATTTAATGGATGTTTATTCAGCCTCTCCTTTTGTGAAATACTGTCCCGACCCGCGGGATATTCAACGCAGACCCTGGAGGGGGGAGTGGGAATTGGATGGGACAAGAGACACGAGAAATGAAGACAAGACAGTATTCTGATCAAGTCTCGTTTATTGATTCTTAGGTTACATCTTATATAGGAAAAAGCAGGCATGCTGCAAAGGGTCTGCAATGTAAAGATATGATAATATCTTGAGGAGAGACAAAGACAGGACATTCAAAGTAAAGGTTGCCGCCCAGAATGTTTATGGTTAAACAGTTTCTAGAGAAGGATAAAAGGTCACTTGCAAATTAACTTGCATAGCCAGGAGCAATCCATTTCTGGCATAAAGATTTCGAGGCAGTTATCATGTAAAGCACAGCCATCTGAGCAGATTGTCACGTAGGAGTGGTCTCACAAGAAGGGGCGTGGGGCTTCAGGCCCCCAACAAAATACAGTGCAAGCCCTACCAAGAATACATTACTGTCACTATCCTAATGGAGTTTTACAGTGGAAGGATGGCATGGCCTTGGCCAAGACTGCCTAATGACCTCAACTGCTCCCTCGGTTTGAGTAGAGTTCAGATAGGCTTCTTTCTGACTATAAGCCCCAGACCTCCCTTTTCTGAGAGCATTTACTTTAGAGAGCTTGTAAGTGCAAATACTTTCTCTGCCTTTTTGAAATGTAGATCAATCTTCTCCAAGCCTCTAGTTAGTTTTACAGCCTAGGAATATCTTTCTCAGAGCCACCTTTTTGAAATGTAATCATCTTAAGAAATAGCGCCTTATCTGTCAGTCTCTATGAGAGAGTAGGAACCTAACTTCCTAACTTCTATAAGCCCCAATTAGTACAATCACATTGACCAACCTCCCCAATAACGTACCCCAGTACTTTTTCACTTGCTGCTCCAGTAAGTGGAAACCCTCCTACCTTTTAAAGTTCATTGGAGTTGAGTTGAATCTTCCCATCACAATAGTCTTGAATAAATTCTTTCTTGCCTCTTTAAATCTGTCCAGTGCAATTTTTCTTTGATAACATAAGGGTTCAATAGAAATTGAACAACAGACAGAGTTCCATATTTTATGAAGATTGAAAAGTTAGTTGCAATTGTGTGAATGAAGATGAGCAGTCAGGAATTTGAGTCACAAGTTGCAAATTATATCTGTGTCTCTACTTGAATATAAGGTATAGCTGGTAGGCTGACGGCCTTAGATTTCTATCCTATGCATCTGCTTAGTGTCTGCAAAGGTTGTAAACAGAGTTGGATGTAACCCAGTTATCCTGGATTACTGTGGAATGGATCTTGAAGATGAATCTAGAACAAAATTAGTCTAGAACTAATATTCTGAAAATGAAAAATGTAAAGACCAAGAGATTGGAGGGAGAAAAAAATAATGTGTCAAATAAACAGAAGCAAATTTGCTTTAGCTAGAGTATAAAGTTCAATTTGGAGAAAATTAAGAAATAAATAACAGGCTAAGTTATGGACAGTTACTAGTGGGAAAATTTAAACACATAGTCTCTCTTTCTTAAAGAGTTCTACAAAATAAATTAACTTTTAATAAAAATTTTGAAGATTGAAATTTTTATTCAGACCACCCAAATAATTTGTGTTTTAAACTTGAGTTTTACAATAAGCTTTTCCTTTTCTCCTCACAACATTAAAAAATAATTGATTACCAAATGACTAAATTGTTTAAAAATACTTTCATAGTTGGCTTTTCACGTTAAAATATTCCATATGGTTATATCATGCTCTACTAATGCTATATCATGCTAATATTTCTTTAACTATTTAAATCTATATTGTTATTCTGTGCCACTTCCCAGAGTCACATAAATTTCATACCATTTCTCACACAAACAATATATGTTTTTATTTGCATCATAATTACTTCTATAGGTATTATATTTAGCATCTGCTTATTAATAATTAATCTACTCCACATTAATAAATCTAAGGGCATTCTTTCGGTCCATATTGCATCCTTACAATATTGGACATTATTGACCGCTCTCTCCTTCCTTCTTGATAGTCTCTCATTTCTTTGAATTTAGACACTGAACAATCATGATTTTTATCCTAACACTTTCTCCTTCTACATATAAAACTACATACATAATTTTCAGTAGTGTTTTTGTAGATGTTTTCCCTTAGAAACCTCATAACTTGAACATTTATCTCTGCAAACCTTTTGAAGCAAGTGTGAGTCACATCTCTAGATTCCTAAGAATAGGTGCATAGATAGGCCCATGATTGTTTAATGTTGTTAATTAACACTAATTAATAGAAACTCATCAAAGTAAATTCCTAGGATCTAGGGACATGACAATGGCTCAGACTGAAGTTAGGTGACATTTATTCATTTAACAAATATTTATCTGGCAGTTACAATGTCCCACATAAAGGAATAGGCCATGAATTTACACAAACAAATAAGACAAAGGACTCACATTCTAGTAAGAAGAAAGTAAGCAATGCAAGGGGATGAACTAATATTGTAGCAAACCTATTATTTGCCAAAAATTCTGCATGGTGCAATTTTTATCTCCTCCTATGATGTGAAACAAATAAAATCCAAAGAAATCAAAAAGCTGTCAAATTGTTCAAACTCTCAAGGCTATCATGTTGCAGAACAAGAGTAAGAATTTAAGAATAACTGTCACAAAGTCCAAATTCTTTCTAAATTGGCTTGCTTTAAAGAGATAAATCAGAATATTAAAATAAGAAGCCGGTCAGTAGAGAGAAGTAAAGAACAACAACAACAAAAATACACCATAGAAAACAAAGAAGTCATATATTTATGTGTATTACTATGTCACCATAGTAAGTTACTTTCCATGGTAAGATGTTCTCCTATCACACTGAATTTCTTTATATATTTTACCTGTGGTTCGAAGGTAAATCACAGAGCATCTAAGAAGGTGTTTAAAATGTAGGTGAAAATTAATTGGCCTGTAGGTTGAAGAGTAAATGATATCAGGAAAAGATGCAGGTTCTAATTGCACTTTTAATCCTAACCTGGATACATTTAAAAATATCAGTTACTTTAGGACCAATGTATATATTACATTTTCTTTTTAAAGTATTCTAATAGCATCATCAGATTAAATTTTTCCATCATACAGAATTTACTTTAAGCGGCCAGCATTATGTGAAAATCAACATTATTCCACGCTGATGCTTTATGAATAAAATAAACCTTCAGTAAGAAGACAATGAGCGTTTATTTTTTATAATGAGACAATAACCTTTTCTTTTTTATAAATGCAACGAATATCACAGAGGGGAAGCTAGAATGGCAGCATTACAATTGCTAATTAAAGCTCTGCTGTCATATTTCAGTTCCTCCTCAATTTGCAAAGGCAATGAGAAAAATTGTGAGTGTACTTCCTTTTCCAAGCAGTTTAGAATAATATTATTTAGCTTGGATAACACTATCATTTATTTAACATCAATATTAATGATTTGGAATGAGAGTAAAATTACAGTAATGAAATTCATAGCTGATACTAAGTCTTCAGCTGTTAGAACTGCCAAAGAGAGATAAATATATTAAATGACTTGAATTGCTTAGAACCCTGGTTTATAAATTGCAATGGGAGTTTTAACAGGCACTTGGACTTTGGGGAGCAAGCAGTAGACATTTTTAGAGAGGACTGTAAATTTGAATTGGAGAATATCATTTAAAAACCAATATCCCAACTAAAGGGAGATTAGCTTATTTCATTTGCATTTTTTTTTTTTTTTGCTTTTACCCTCTTTGTAAAAGAAAACTATATATGACCCTTTTAAATGTAAGTTACTCACAGATCAGAGTCCTGTTCCCAAAACTTCCCCACCCAAATCAGCTCAATCCCTTTGAATGTCTGATTTCTTAAAAAATCATTACTAAAGAGTTGAAGTTTAATGATATCTCCTACAGAGTAAGTTGAACTTTCCTCTGCTGTCTCTTCTTCTGTCTGCCATCAATAGTAGCAACTGGCAGTTGTATCCGCAAGGGCGTTAAATAAAACAACTTAGGAAATGTCATGGGAGCTATGTTTGCGTATGTATGGCATACTTTTCATCTCAGCTCCAACCAGAGGAAGGTGGTCCTTAAAAAAAAAAACAGAGTAGAGTAATCCCACTTCCCCAACTATTGAGCCAAAAAGTGGATCACATAGATATCAAGGGCAATGAAATAATACCTTGAGTAATAAGACTGTGTGGTATTTAGTAGAGACCATCAGAGAAAAGAAAATTCCTTCAAAACAGTGGGGGAAACTTATAAATAAACCCTAAAATTTATGAAGAAAATAATCTTCTGAGGTCAGGGTTTGATTTTTTAAAATATATAAAAAGTTTTAGGTCATCATCACTAATTCCACTATAATAGCATCTACCATTTGCTAAGAGCCAGCTATGTGCCAGGAATTACAATAGTTACTTTACACATGTTATACCATTTTACATAAACCTCATGCACCTACCAATTAGCCTTAGTAGCATTAAACATATAAAGAAACTATACAAAGCATGATCATGTATTGTAATGATGAATAAGCTAACTATCCTGATTTGACCATCATATATTGTACACAACTATTGATAGTCAACTTTGTACCCCATAAATATGTATAATCAATTATGTTTCTATTTTTTTTAAAAAAGGAACTATAGCTCAGAAGGGATGAATAGTGTAAAGGACAAGACAATCAAGGAAAGTAGCTCTGCTTGCAAACTTGATGACCTTTTTATCTAGTGTAGAATTTACCTTCAAAAGAAGATCTACAGAATCTTTCTCTGCAAGTGTAGAGAAAGTGATATTGGGACCAGACCAGACTAACATAAGGTCCCAAAGATTAGCTGACTTTGAATTTTCAGCAGTGTATATTAAGGAGGAATTGAAAAATTTATATCCGAATTCCAATGAAATGTTTATCATTTGTTGCATATAATTAAACATATGGTAACTTTAAACATAATTTTATGTCCATTCCTTTTTTTCTATATTCATGTGTTTTCTTTCTCAAGCCATAAATAAAAGCTTTTTAGCACTTTTACATTTTTATAATAGATATATGGCCATTGTCTCCAACATGACTATTGGAGACAAGATTCTTAAAACCTCAGTGTTATAAAAATGAGCTCTTCCTTCCAGATCTATGGCTCAATACGGCTTCTGCTTTTAATAAGTGTGCTACATAATACCAAAGCAGATAAGGCAGTATTTAAGCAAGGTACCTCTATAAATAATAAGTATATAGTCATCCCTGCTCTCCCTAAAAATTTTTATGAATATTATTTAGATCTAAATAGAAATTTGTTAAATTTTCCTTTTAAAACTAAAATCAGGAACATTCATGTAAATCCAGTAAAGAAAAAAATTTAAGTAAAAAACAGTTTTAGGTAGAAAACAGGACTTAAAGTCTCTCAAATTCTTATAATCGCGTGTTCAAGCTACAATTCTCTGGCTTCAGAAAATGGAAAAGTTGAAAGAGTTGAAATAGAAAGGGGTGGGAGAGAATGGTAGAGTTCTGTTGCTAAGGAAGGGATAGTGCTTTATAGGGATGAGATAATTGGCTCCTTTTTTAGATATGAAAAAAAAAAGGAGGCAGAGAGGAAGACAAAAAATAATTTTCATAAACTATGTCCAATTTTTAAAAAAAGAACTTCCCCACCTCTAGTACTGTCTTCCTGTTGAAACAATGTTTAATTTCTACATAGCTTCACACCCCTGTCTGATATCAAGAACTAGTTCTTTCTGGTTTCTATTTGTTGCACATCTAATTCTTGTCACAAATGCCCTGATAACTCTTTTACAAAGACTATTTAGAATCTATGTAGGATTAACAATTAATTTTATTTCAAAATTGCAAAAAAGTCAAAACAATGAAGGCATTGTATTATAAGAGACTGATTTTTTCCCACAGACTATTTAAAGCCAAAAATTCAAATGCCTCATATTGCTGAAAAAATTCAATAAAAAATTAAATGATACAATACGAATTTGCTATCCAAATAATACTAGCAATGTAAAGTAATAAGAAATAGACATAATAATTCTAGTTTCAGTGAGAGAATGTCTCTCTCCTCAAACCCCACTCCAGAGTAATAGAAGAAGCAAGTGCTCTACCAGATGACCAGACATCAACATTAGAAATATGAAAATTCAAGAAAATATGACACCACCAAAAGAATTCAGTAATTCTCAAATACCAGACCCTATAGAGCAGGAAACACTTGATATGACTGAAAAGGAATGACAATAGTCTTAAGAAATTCACTGAGATATGAGAAGACTCAGTTAGACAACATGATGAAATGAGAAAAAAAAATCCAGGATATGAAGAAGGAAATTTACAAAGTGACTAATACCTTTAAAAAGAATGGAACTGAAAGATACACTCAAAGAAATAAAAAAAACACAGTGGAGAGCTAAAGCAGAAAGCTAGGACAAGCAGAAGAGAGAATTTCTGATCTTGAGGACAGTCTTCTCAAAATAACACAGTTGGACAAAAAAGGGAAAAAAAGAATTTATAAAAATAAACATAATATACGAGAGCTAGTAGACAACCTTAAGCACAGAAACATTCAAATCTTGAGTGTTCCAGAAGGGAAAGAGAAAGGAAAAGACACAGAAAACCCGTTCAGTGAAATAATAACGGAAGACTTCCCAGGTGTAGGGAGAGACATGGACATTTCAGATTCAGGAGGCTCAAAGATCGCCAAACTGACTTAATCCAAAAAGATCCTCTCCAAGACACGTAATAGTCAAACTGGCAAAGCTCAAAGACAAAGATGGAATCTTAAAAGAAGGAAGAGAAAAGTGCCAAATAACCTATAAGGGAGCCCCTATCAGACTAATAGCAGACTTCTCAACAGAAACTCTACAGGACAGAAGAAAATGGGATGATACATTCAAAATACTAATAGAAAAAGACTGCCAGCCAAGAATACTATACCCAGCAAAGCTATTTTTTAGAAATGAGAGGGAAACCATGTATTTTCCGGACAAACAAAGCTACAGGAGCTCACTACCACATAACTACACTTGCAAGAAATTCTCAAGGGAGTCCTGCATCAGGAAACTGAAAAATGATAATCACTCATCCTACCAGCTATAGTTCTGTTCAAACTTTGTTTTTTCATAATTCAGTCTTGGTAGGTAGTGTACTTCTAGTAATTTATTCATTTCATCTAGGTGATCTAATTTATTGGCCAACAATTATTCATAGCATTCTCTTATAACCCCTAATAACTCTTTTGATTTGTGTAAATTTGGTTCTAATCACCCTTATTTCCTTTCTGATTTTAGTTATTTGAGTCTTCTCTCTTTTTTCTTAGACCCTCTGGGTAAAGGTTTGTTAATTTTGTAGATCTCATCAAAGTACCAACTTTCGGTTTCTTTGATTTTTTCCATTTTTTCCTATTTCTCTATTTCTTTTATCTATGCTTTAATTTTTTGTTATTTACTTCCTTTGCTAGAAATGGGCTTAGACTTGGGCTCTTTGTTTTCTAGTTTCCTAAGGTGCAAAGGTGATTGTTGATTTGAGATCTTTCCTTTTTATAAATGTGTGCAGGCACATTAAATAAATTTCCCTTTTAGCAAGATAAATAAATAAATAACTATTATTTTTCAGCCTTTTTCTGGGATGTGTTTCTGGAGTTTAAACATACCTAATCATTTTTTTGTGCAGTTTTTCATCCTACTTTTTCACTTAATATTACATCCCGAAAATTTGTCTTAAATACTCTTCAAAATTATGATTTTTTAACTGCATTGTTTATTTTACAGAGGTCCATATTTTATTTAGCCATTCTCATATTATTAGACATTCAGTTCATTCCCAATTTTTACCTTTGTATAACTGCCTTCCACACTAAAAAAAATCTATTTTTTTCTTTGATTATTTGTTTACAGTTTCAAGAAGTAAAATAATTGGTTGAAAGTATATGAACATTTTAAGACATATTCATGAATCCAATCTGCTCTTCAAAAAAGTTTTACCAATTTATACTTATACTAGAAGATTTTGACATTGTATCTCTCATAGAGCCATTATACAGTATCATATTTGTTCGATTTGAGAAATGAAAAATGTCATTTTTCTGGTTTAATTTCCATTAAACCATGAACATCTTAGAATGCATTTATTAGCCACTTGTGTTTCTTTGGGGTGTGTGACTTGCCTGCTCATGTCCTTTGCCCAATTTCTGTTAAGATTTTTCTAATTCACTTTTAAGAATTCTTTGTGCACTAAAGATGTTAATCTTTGTGTGTTAAACTAGGTCCTTATCAATTGACTTTAAATTTAATTTGTGATGTTTTCCTTCATTTGTAAACATTAATTAAATTAAAGAAAAAGAAAAGAAAAAAATTTATAGTTTATGTATAAACTATAGGCTCTCTTCCCCCATCCCCCAAACTGAGCTTCATTTTTCTTAATAAAGTATTACCACACCAATTTCTGAGCTCTTTTCAATATGTTTCGGGTATCTGGTTATCATACTCTTTGTTCTAAGACTAATTAATAAATAACTAAAAGAAGTGATCAAAATTAAGCACTTAATTAGATATACAATATTTTTGTATTTTCAGGGAAAATTATTTAAACAGTCCCTGACTTCAAAGAGACAGACATGGGAAAACATTTATAGATAAAACAATAAGGGAATGAATTCATACACCAAGAATTGAATGAACTGTAAGAAATTCTATTAACATAACTTGGGATGAGAAAATTTTTGAAGTACCTCAAAGACAACCATTACTCTTCATTACTACAGGAGAGATGGAGGCATAATAACAGAGAATATTATTATCTTGATTGGTCAGGATGACTGTGAGCTAGTATTAATTTGAACAGTTTATAAAGGTTTAGTGAAAATAATGGAATTTTAGAAGCTGTTTTAATTACCTAAATAATGTTTTGTGTGATACAGTGGGAGGGTATACTTTTATCTGCAAAAGGATAAAAATGCTGACAATTTATTTATGGGGTACAAAGTCAATAAAAATGAAACAAAATAAAATTTTTTAAATGTTGACGATTTAAATGAGGCACACCCAAGGAGGCAAATTTGTGGCAAACAGAAGAAACTGGGAGAATTGGTGATGAAAAAGGGAAAGTACTTTTATCTTCCTGTTAAAAAAGTAAAATAAGGAATAATGAATATTGCAGACTTGATGTTCAATGCAATGGAAAATTGATGAGGGACTTCAAGTAAAGAAAGATGGGTCAGTGTGACAGATGAAGAAGCCAGCTTTGAAAATAATAGCCAGACAGATGAAAAGTACTCGATACTGGAAATGGAAAATCAAGTGAAAATGAGGTACTAGCAGCCCAGCTAAAAATAATCAAGTCTATTTTATAGTGAAAGAAAAAAACAGAGAGAGAAAAGTGCAGGAACAGGGACTAAAAAGTAGAAAGCAGTTGTAATGATTTCTCAAGGACCTGGCAAAAGGTAAGTGATCAAAATATATTTCTTGTATTAACTAATTAATGATTTACTGAGTTACAATTAAGTTTCTTTCAACAAACATATATTCAGTGCATGCAATGTATCGGGAATTGAGTTTGGTGCTAGAGATATGCAGCAAAAATGATGTCAATTCTTCCTTATTTGCCACAATAGAGAGATGATGACATTGCCAACCTCAAATGAAAATCTACATTCTAATCTTCATGCACTGAATTGTAGTTTTACTGTGACTTACGCTTAATGTCATCAACTGCTTGGAAAATATTTATTGTTGACTGTCAAAAGGAAGGCATTTTCAAGAGCAATTTCAAACCTTTCAAGCTTGCTAGCAAATTGAATGTTAATGTCAACAGAATTGCATTTATGAGGATTCATATGCATACAAGTGAATTTTTCAGAATGTTTTTACCTCGACCCCTGGAAAATAAGAAAAAATGAGACATTAAACCGAGTCTTGCAGCTCACCTTCTCTGTCATTACAACACCTGATTCAGTGTCTTGAAAAGTTAGAGTATAATGTCAGAAAGCATTTGGTTGATGGCTGAAGAAAGTATTAAATGATGCTGTTATTCACATACAAATGTCAGCACCAAAAAAATACTGCAATGTTTTGCTCCTGAATTAGTGTATTTCCTGCTCACAGCTTCTATGAACCAGGAAAAAAAAATAGCAATGAAAGATCTATTGCATTAAATTTCAGGCATTGTTTAAGGCCTGTTTGCAATAACAATGCCTTCTCCTCTGGAATATTATAAAGTATTTTCAAATATAAAATTAAATATTTAAAAGAAAGTAAATATCTTGGAAGCTATTTGAATTATCTATGTAGAAAATAATTATTTCTAGTCTATCAAGTTAGAAAACAAAATTCACTCTAATATTGTACATCTCACTTTCCTACCTGAAATAATAGTCCTTTATAATAGTAATTTATATTGGAACTTGTTAAAATTAAAAGGCCACAACTTTATTTACTAACCTATAAGACTCCACAGTTTGGGCACAGGGCTGGGGCAACATATAATAAATTTGTGAAAACAGCCACATGGCATCAATTCTAGTATGTATTTTTCACACTTTCAAGTCTCTGAAATCATGATTGGAAGGGTTTTTACCTTCCTGGTCATTCACAAAATATAGTGTGCCTTAGATTTGATGAAATATAGTAGCGCTAATGGTAATATCCGGCAATAAATCCCCAACATATCTTGGAATTTGTGACCTGAAGAAGAATTTAATATAGGATATGAAAAAGATAAAGAAATTCTTACAAGATCTGTGAAGCTATTATTTAGGATGTGTTAGCCATATGATCAGTGGCACAATCGTTGCCTGACCAGTAACTTGTTTAAACAGCTACTTTAACCTTCACTTGGATGCAAACTTTAATTCTCAGGAGTCAGGTATAGCTGCTCAGGTAATTAAACAGTTTGTTTCATTTAATGTTAGGGGAAAAAATAAATGCCTGACAGCATCAAGGTAGCAACTTTCATTACCATTTCTAGAGCTACTGCAAATCACTTGTGTGACTATTCTATCTTAATTATACAGCAGAATGAAATGGTACCACTGACCAAGACAAAATGCTTGCTGTAAAACCTGCCATAGGGGGAGATGAAATACTGATGTGAGGAACCACGTTAAACAACAAAACACCAGCTTGGGAATCTGGAAACTATTTCTGTTTAATCTATCTCCGTCATTTCCTCATAGGGCCAACATTCCCTCAGTTAGAAAATGAAAATAAATATGTTTTAACTATCTGTTACATAATATGCAAATAAAACAATCAATATGTGTAGCAGTTTTTTGCTACATGGAAGGAAACGATTATTCCAATGCAAGTAAAAAAAATAAAATTCAGTATAAATCAGAATTACTATCTGTTAGGGTGAGTAGCAATTTGATTTGTTAATTTCTAAAGTTACAAAGTTATGCTAAGTAAATTTTTCTTAATCAAGAATACCTGTAATTTTAAAAGTTTAATTTCCTGCAAGTTTGGGGGATTGTGGTTTCTATTACACTTCTCCTAAAAAATTCTGACTTTGCCACCTAATGCACTTGATGAGCTGCTCACAGGCCCATAAAGCAGGTGGCTACCAGATGCAGTGTACCTTTAGGAAATAAAATTAGTGCTTGGCAAATTTGTTTAGGCAGGTGGTCTATGAATACAGGTGGTCTCCTAAGCAAGTTTCATTGTATTTCCAATCTCAGGAGATACAGGCTAAAAAACACAGGGAAAATAGTCAACATTGTTTTATTCCAGGGAAGGTAAAGTGGGAGGATTCTTAAGTAAAGAATTTAAAAATTCACAAGGAGAGATAACTTGGGGGAGGTGCATTGGAACAGGGATGCAGACTTGAGGGTGGGTCTTGGCTCTGTGAACCCAGCTGAGTCATAAACTGCCTAAGCATCTGCCCTTCATCATCTCAGATCTGGAGAGAACGCCAGCAACTACTTAGTTCAACACCATCAATTTCAAGATGTAGAAACTGAGTTTCAGAGAGGGTCAGGGACTTACTGACAGTGCCACAATCTGGCAGGGGCATAAACAGAGTGGAAACTCAGTCCAAGAAACTTGCTACAATATCATGCTACCCCTCCTCATCTGAAAAAGAAATTGACAAGTTGAATTGTTATTATAGATCATTAGGTGATCTCTAGCATCTCTTTCAGTGCTAAAGTTGCATGTTTCCACATTAAAACATACTAAAGGCTTGAGAAGTCTTGAACATTTGCATAGAAAAGACAATTTTAAGGGCTTCTCGTCAAGATGGCAGAATAGATGGTCACCAGCATCACTCTCTCCCACAAATGAACAAATTTACAACTATAAAAAGCCAATGACAGCCAAGCTGGGGCCGCTAGAACTCAGGGGAAGAGGAGAGACCTACAGCATGTACGAAGGGAGGAGAAGACATGATGAGAGGAAGAAAGAACTGCTCCGACCACTTTGAGCCCCAGCCACTTCAAGGCTGGAGCTGGTGCGTGCATTGAGCAGGAGCTGGCAAAAGCCACAGCTGTGCCCTTTGGATGAATTTGCTTGGTGGCAGCAAGGGAGAAGAGGGCCCTTGGTGGCCCCCAGGCCAGCAAGACTACTAATCGAGTTCCTCTTGACCCAAATAAGAGTGAAGAGTCACAACAACTGACAAAAAGGAACCACTCAGTGGCCAGTGAGTCATTGCAAGGGACTGGCACATGGCCTGCCCCATGGGAAGTGTTTGGAGTGCAGGAGGTGGGTGAGAAGGGCCCACTGGGGGAACACTGGGGCACAGCATTGACAACTGATCTGTCCTCCAGTCAGTGCAAGACCACTCAGTGGAGACTGGTCAGGAACCGAGAACTGCAGGGGGTGCAGGTTGCTGAAAAGACTCAGGCCCAGACCACAGTTTCTGCACAACCCAGGTGTACTGGATCTCACAAGAGCCAGAAGTACCTATAAGTCAACCATTAAATCCTAAGCTGCACAAAAGGCCTTCCCTAGGGAATTAGCAGTAAAGCAGCAATTTAGCTCAACCACAGAGCTCAAGTGCTGGTACCCACAGGAAGTTCCCCCATTTTAGAAGTAAGCAAAGGACAACAAATTAGTTCCAGTGCAGAGTTTAAGTCATGGGAACAGTGAATAATCCAATACAGAACTGAAAGAAAAAAACAAAATACCCACAGATCAAAGTTTGATATTAACTAGTAAAAGTTTCATATCATCAAAGAACACCTATAACACCTTAAGGACCAGAATTCCCCTGAGGAGGTGGGAGGGCTGGGGGCCTCAGCCATGTACCCTGACACCCACAACCAGCCTAGTGATGACAACTGAGCCACCACAGGTAGTGCCCCAGGCTCTCCTGAGCCAGAGTGTGGGGGACCAAGGGCCTAGGCCACACATCCCCAACACCCCAAAACAGTCCAGTGATGACCACTGAGCCACTGCAGGAAGTGCCCCAGGCTCTCCTAAGCCAGGGCAGTGTGGGGACAAGGACTGCAGCCACACGCCCCTGACATCTTCACCCGGTCCAGCGATGACCAAGACACCCATGGAAGCCCCCTGGTCTCCCCTGCAAGAATGAGGGGGTGCCACAGGCCTCAACCCTGCCCCTCCTTCTTCTCCCACCCTATTTCCTTCCCATTTCCCCCTTCTCCTTCTCTCAACTGCTCCACAACAACATCATAGAATGTAAAAAAATAATATTAATACATAAACTAAATTAAAAAAAGAAAAGGAGGGCCAGCCTGGTGGCACACTGGAGAGTGCGCCACTTGGGAGCACGGCGGCGCTCCCCCCGAGGGTTTGGATCCCATGTGGAGACCGGTTCCCGCTCACTGGCTGAGCGCAGTGTGGCGCAACACCGAGGGTTGCGATCCCGTTACCGGTCAGTAAAAAAGACAAAAAGGAAAAAAAAAAAAGGAAAGGAAAGACAATTTTAAGCTGACTAGCTAAACTAACAAAGTGGAAGAGCTGAATGTAAACCAAAAATGGAAGAGAAAGCACTATGTGTTCTATTTCTAACATTGTTGTCAATCTTTAACATTTATCCTCAAGCATGTATATTCAAGATGATGTTTTTATTTATTTACTACTTCCATTTGCAAAAGCTATTCTGTTTCAAACTTTGAGGTATCTGCAATAAAATCACATTAAGATAAGTAATAAAATGCCATTATTAGAGTGACAAGAATCTTTGCTACCTGAAGTTATAATGCTTGCTCCCCTATCAACAGGGATGTTGTGAGGATTAATGAGATATTTAGAAAGCATTTTACGCATACAGAGAAAAGAGCCTCATAAATGTAGAGGAGAAATAACAGTAGTTTATCTCGCCTATCAACAGAGGAAAGCCTGTCTAAACAGATGGACCTGCAGTGGTGTCTGGAAAATGAGAAAACACTATCTATGTTAAAGGAAACAGAATAAAGGGCTTGAGAAAAAATTACCTCTGAAGCTACAGAGATTTTATTCTTCAAGCATCAATTAGGGTGACCAACCATCTTAGTTTGCCGGGATCCAAGATGTTTCTTGGGATGTAGGACTTTCAGTGCAAAAACCATGACAGTTCCAGTGAAATCAGAACATCAGAACATTTAGTCACTGTATGTGTAGGAGTTTTCTTTTAAATAGTTTCCATTTTTTTAATACCACTGCAACCTCACCTTCTAATATTGTCACTCCAACTCTGAATTACTTAATGCATGAAGATAATTGTATGTTCGGGAGAATGTTCAAGACAAATAACTTAATGCAAAAATATGAGCTCAATCTTTGTTTCTCAAGCCCACAGCTTAGGAGACATTCAGGTGAACGAAAGATTGCAGTGACATTTAGGTCCATACTCTGCCATCTAGTTTGACTGCTGATACTTCAGCCTCCCAGACCACATCTGGTCTGTATAGTATAAGAAGCTTGTACCAATCTTCAGCACAATTTCCCAGTAGTGCTGCCGTGCCTCACTGCTGGACCTCTGCTCCTCAAAATCTGACAACAGAGGGGACTTTCCAAGTGAGTAAAGCTCTTGAAGTCACCAGAGATTGCCTGATCATTAAGGGACCCCATTGTTCTAAGATATAGCTGAATAGAGCAACTTTTAGAATCCATCCTATTTGTGCAGCACCATTCTCCACACTTCTTCAAAATGCTAATGTGTTTTTTCTTCTATCATGGACCTCTCTTTGGTCTCTTCCTTTTCTCCCCTTCACTTTTCTTGATTCTATTTCTTTCTATACTGCTTTAATGTTTAAATAACTACAAGAATCTATGGCATGTAAGAAAAATAAGATAGTTTGTGTAATACCTTTTTTTAAAACAGAATTTTCTTGCCATTAGGAAATTTCTAATCCTGGAGGTACTAGGAAGAATGCTGGGTGGGGGGAGGAGGGGAGTATAGAATAAAAGATGGGCTTCACGAAAGCAAATGTCATACAACTTATGTATAACTCTATTGTTGTAACCCGTGTGAGCAATTTCTTTATCTTTCTTCTTTTCAATGTACTAGAGTGTCAAAGTGAAATGGTTCAGGGTCTTCTTACCCTCTGGCAGATTCTGGGATCATGAAGAAACTAAAAAATAGAAATAATATGTATCTATCCCTTATGCAGTTGTTAACATTTTTCTTACATTACACTGTAAAGAAAATATCCTTTCTTTTTTCTCTTTTGTGTATCAGTATTTGTCAGGTCAATTTGACAAACCACACATTATCAAAAACAGGGAGAATTAGCTTCAAACTATGCTTCATGGTGACCTTGCTCTGTACCAATTGATCATGCACAGAGAAAAAATGTAAAAGGCATTCACCCACCTACCTGATCCTCATTTTAACATACTAATTGTCTACTTGGAGTTACAGCTGTTTTCCCGCCTCTAGCCTTTTGCTGATTAATGCCTATTTGGCTGCATTGCTATTTTTCACTCTGTAGCACAACTTGAAAACAAGCACTATCTGAAACCATCTAGTCAGATAATGTTTGGAAGATTTTCCCATATACTTGCTATTCTGTGCAAATTTTCATGGGTTTTCTCACCCTCCAGCAAATGAATAATTGTGTACTTTTCCGGATTATTTGGTCATATAGAAACTAGCTTTAACATCTTCTTGCAGTTCATAAATGAAGACAGAAAGGAAAATTACAGCTGGATATCTAAAAGAAAGAAAGCTTTCTGAAAATTGGTAAAGCAACCACTAATTTTAACTACAAATGTCAGAGAAAAAAAATGGAGAATGTTTATTTTCAAAATGTGAATAAACATTTAAATGTACTTTTGTAGTGTGAGAATTTCTTAAAAAAATGATTCTTCGATTTTTAGTCACCAAAGGTATCACAGACAATTTGAGTTTATCTATTATTGCTTGTAATTCTGTGTCCATAAAAGCTTGAAACTAACAAGTATTTTTGAGCTCATGCTTGTTTCAAGGGAACCAAAAGATGAAGAAGACACACCTGAGAAGCTGACAACTTTGTAAAAACATAAAGCAAGGACACAAGCTACTAGAAGAGTCCCAATGGGTGCAGGAATAAAACACAGTGGATCAGGAACACATGAGAAAGGAACTATGGAAGTTTGGAAAAGGGATGGATTTAATTTGGGGAAAAGGGGGACTAGAAATTCTTCCTGGAAGTAGTATCATTTAACATGGACCTAGAAGGACACATAGAATTTTTATAAATAGAATAAAGCACCTTTTTTTTCTTTTCCAAATGATATCTTCATTTTTCTCTTTTTTTCTTTTCTTTTTTTTTCCCACAAAATGTCTTGATATATTTAAAAAGACTAGATCATAGAAAAAATATTCTCTGACCATAATAAAAAAGGACATTTAGAAAATTCACAAATGTGTGGAAATTAAATAACAGTCTCCTAAATAAACAATGGGTAAAAAGAAAAATCACGGGGAAATTAGAGAGTATCTTGAAATAAAAATCAAAGCACAACATATCAAAATTTATAGAATGCAGGGCTTATGCAGTGCCTAGAGGATAATTTATGCTCATAAACACTTATATTAAAAGTAAGAAAAATCTCAAATCAGTAATGTAAACTTTTACCTTGAGAAAAGAGAAAAAGAAGAGCAAACTAAACTAGAAGCAAATATAAGTAGGAAATAACAAAGATTATATCAGAAATATATGAAAAGGGGAATTAAAAACAATAGAGAAAATTAACAAAAACAAAAGTTGGTTCTTTAAAAAAATCAACAAAATTTGCAAACCTTTGTCTATGCTGACTGAGAAAAACAGAGAATACTGAAGTTACTAAAATCAGAAATAAAGCAGGGGCATTATTACATTGTCATCATGTTTTCTTTGTGGTAGTAAGATTTAGTTTCTTTCTCTTCCTCATTTGTGTTTTTGTTCTACCAGTGGGTTTTGTTCTTTCTAGTGTATTTGTGGTAGTGATTATCATTTTTGGATTCTAGATGCAGGTCTTCCTTGAAGATTTCTTGCAGGGCTAGTTGTGTGGTAGTGAATAGCCATAGTTTTTGTCTGTCTGGAAAATACCCTATTTTTCCCTCATTTCTGAAGGATAGCCTTGCTGGATACAATATTCTTGGCTGAAAGTTCTTTTTCTTTTACTATTTTGAATAAATCATCCCATTTTCTTCTGTCTGGTAGAGGTTCTGTTGAGAAGTCTGCTGTTAGTCTGATAGGGGCTCCCTTACAGGTGGCTTGACAATTTTCTCTTGCTTCTCTTAAAAGTCTCTCTGTTTTTGAGCTTTACCAGTTTGACTATAATGTATCTTGGAGAGTATCTTTTTGGGTTGAATCTGTTTGGGGATCTTTGAGATTCCTGGATCTGAAGGTCCATGTCTCTCCCTACACCTGTGAAGTTTTCTATTATTATTTCATTGACTAGATTTTCTATGCCTTTTTTTCCTCCTTCGCTTCTGGAATACCCATGATTCAAATGTTTGTGCACTTAAGACTGTCTGCTAGCTCTCTTAGATTGTCTTCATTTTTATAAATTCTTTTTTTTTTTTTGTCTACCTGGGTTATTTTGAGAAGACTATCTTCAAGATCAGAAATTCTCTCTTCTGTTCATTCTAGCCTTAAGCTCTCCACTGTGTTTTTTACTTCATTGAGTGAAACTTTCATTTCCATGAGTTCTGCTACATTCTTTTTTAAGTCATTAATCTCTTTGTAAATTTCCTCTTTCATGTCCTGGATTTTATTTTTATTTCATTATGTTGTCTAACTGAATCTTTTCATATCTCAGTGAGTTTCCTTAAGATTGTTGCTCAGAATTCCTATTCAGTCATGTCAAGTATTTCCTGCTCTATAGGGTCTGGTATTTGAGAATTACTGTATTCTTTTGGTGGTATCATACACTCTTGGGTTTTTATATTTCTAGTATCTCTATGTTGATGTTTGGTCATCTGGTAGAGCAGTCACTTCTTCTTTTACTCTGGAGTGGCTTTGAAGAGGTAGATGTCCTCTTCTTTCTCTGGTCTCTGCTGGTGACTCTTCTTGCATCAATGAAGTCAATTGTCTGGACAGCCACCTGCATGGTGGCTGTGGCTGTTGCTGTGGCATTCATCTGCTTTTGCAGCAGCTGTGACTGTGGTGGTGGCTGTGTTGGGCCACCCACATGGAAGTGGTGTTTTCAGTATGCTCTCTTGGCTGCTCCCAAATGGAAGGGGCCGCCCTTGCCTCCTGTCTAGGACCCCCGGTGTGCTCTCTTGCCTGCTTCCAGGCAGAGTGGGCTGTCTTCAGCTCCTGCCTCAGATCCCGGGAGTGTGGTCTTTCCTGCTTCTGAGCACAGGGAGCTGCCCTTGGCTCCTGCCTTGGACCTTAGAGAAACTTTCCTCCCTCTTTTCTGTATTATCATTGTCAATAATAATAAAATGACATTTTACTATTGATCTTGAGTGGTAATCAGATGAAGAACATGATCTTGTCAGCAACTTTAACTACTTAATATATGCTCATTAATTAGGTGATGTCGTTGCTCCTGACTCTCTGTGGTCACATTCTGGTTCTTTCACTTATTTGCTATATAACCCTGAGCAAGTTACTTACATGTTTTGTTTCTCAACTCCTTAAGCTGTAAAATAAGTATGATTTCAGTTTCTATTTCACAGTGTGGTCATGAGGATTACATGAGATAAAAAAACATGTGAAAGCTGAGGGAGAGCCTGGAATACTGTAAGTAATTTATAAATGCTAGTTATTCTGAACCTGGTAGAAGGGGCAGCACAAACAAAACTCACAGAAGAAGGAACTTCAAAATGTGCTTAAATACATGGGCTTTTAAATACAGAACATAAAAATAAAAATCACAGGGGAACTACTAAGAACTCTCAGCCTGGAAACAGTGTATGAGTCATACTGTAAAAGACCATACATGTCAAAATAGAGGGTTTATTTTTCAAGGATTGGAAATGGCAAACCAGGAATGTAAGCTGTTACAAGGAATGAAGTGGGAAAACACGTGATTATTTTAGGAGCATAGTTAGAAAGTTATGAAGGTCTGTTAGAACAAGAGAGAACCAATCATGCCAGAATAGAGGCTTGCATCTATTCCATTTTGCAATAAGAATAGGGACCAAGGAGATAGAGGATTCAAAGAGGACTTGAAGTTTCATAACTATCATGACTATGAGAATAAAGACACCTTAAGAAGTAATACGAAAATAATGGGGAGAGGCTACCAGGGTTGGCAAGGCAAGGGAGAGGAGGCAGAATTAATTCCAAAATTGCAATTTTCCTAGGATACACTTTTGGCCTATTTACTCAAGCAAGACTTTTTATTTTATTTTATTTTATTTATTGTATTGTATTGTATTGTATTGTATTGTATTTTGTCGATATACAATGTGGTTGATCATTGTGGCCCATTACTGAAACCTCCCTCCCTCTTCCCTCTCCCCACTCCCACGCAACAATGTCCTTTCTGTATGCTTGTCATGTCAACTTCAAGGAATAGTAATTGTTATGTCTTCTTCTCCCCCCAGTTTTTTTTTCTTGTGTGTGTGTGTGTGTGTGAATTTATTTATTTATTTTTATCTCCCACCAATAAGTGAGAACATGTGGTATTTCTCTTTCTGTGCTTGACTTGTTTCACTTAATATAATCTTCAAGCAAGACTTTAAAAAAAGGAGAAGCTGATGTAATTAATCTAATGGAGCTTTCAACACACAGTGATTGCACAAAATATTGCTAAGTGAAGAGAAAATAATATAAAATCAAAATTTGCCTTTTTAAAAAGTGTGAGGGACAGTAAATGCAATGCTTTTCTTTTTTTTTTTGGCATTTGACCTGATGTTATTAACAGAATGCTTTTATTATAGTTTCGTTTAACTATAGATAGCTATAAAAATGAAACTAACATTAACCAGGTGTATTATAAACATGAAATTTTACTACTATCCTTGCTCTTATCAATGTCAGAGAATTCCAAGAGAATCAATTTAATGAGCATGTGTATTTTTTATGCATATATGTCTTTCAATTCCTTTTAGAGAAGAACCTACAGGAACTGAATATTTTACTTCATTTCAAATACCATACTTCAGATACCTCCACCCCCACCAGTGGTAGCTGTGATTATGCTATTGAGGTTCAATTCTCACAGCTAGTGAGATATTCCTTTCTGTATACATTAATTGTCCTCTTTTCTTTTTGCCCCTCTAATCTAGGCTTTTCACAATAGGTATAGAGTTAGGCTATTTTACTGGAAGCCACACAAACAATTCTAACTTAAGAAGCAAATGAATCACACTGAGGATACCAGGTAGGACACAGAATTGAATAAATAACCAGTGAACAGGCTCAGAAAATAGGTGGGAGCAAAGGTGGAGGGGGATAAGGAGTGGTGGAGACTAGGCACCAGAAAATACATCCCTGGTTCTTACCAAAGGAACAGTCAGTCTAGGATACTGCCTCCAGCACCACTGCAGAACTCTCCCCCTCCATTGAACTCTTCCACCATTACACACTGCACCATGATCCCAAGTCCCTAACAAGAGCACAGCTCAGCCACACGAGGGTGACCTGTCTCACTCTAGGTGCTGGCACCATAAAAGTGGTTTGTTTCCTTTTTGACTATTTTGCTCTCTACTCAGCTAATCTCTATGCTAAAATGATAGTCCCAGGACCTTCTTTCAATATCTAGTTGAGCATCCACTTCTTTCCCAGCTTAAAAAAAACAGTGCAGAAGTTTGAAACACAGTACAGAGGCAAGTAGGGATATACTATATACATAAACCCCATGAAGACAATGGCATGGTTTGCATGTCTTGCCAGGTATTTAGTAGGTATTTCAGAATAATTATTACATGTGTGCATGTATGTATGTATGTATATAGAGAGATATAGAGCTATATAGATATAAATAAAGATATATATTTTTTTATCAGTCAGTTAATTCAGTCATTTTTTTAAAAAAGCTTAGAATCATATAATTAAATAATAAAACCCTGGTTGTAGTATTCATAAAGTAAAATTAATTAAGTATGGACTAAATTAAGAAAATAATTCTTCTGATTAAACAAAGAAGAGTCACTGAAATATTACTTACCGTGAATTTAATTCTATTCTAAAGTCAAGGTGATTTAAATAACTACCCAACACTGTTGAAAAGAAGGGAATGACATTCATTCCCAGGTACCTGGAGCAGGCATATTTTGCAAAGTGGGCAGTGGGAGAACCTCAACCTATTAAGCTGTAGCATTGCAAGGATTTGGGGGATATTAATAAAAATAGCAGTAGTAGAACTAAAGAAATCAAATTTTCCAGTTATATTTTATACAGTCCTTACTTAAAGCAATATAGCAATAATTTAATTTAAGAAAAAACTAATAAAGATATTACAATGTAAAAAATGGCTAAATAGCAGTTTAAGCAAAATTAAGCTGGTTTCTTTAGAGCAGGATTTTCTTATAACCCTCAACACAGTAATGTGCATTATAGACATCTTAAAGTAAGACAGACTATCTCATAGTTCCCAAATTTAACTGAGGAATACTGATGTTTTATTGAACAAAATTTGGTAAATATTGCTCTGTACTTTGAAGATGAAAGTTTGGGAAATTGCAGAGATTCAAAACTCCATGCAATTAGCATGTGAACCCTGATAAAAGAAATTTCATACTTCAAAATGAACCATATCAGCATTAAATGAAGACATGAGATAGAATTGCTGCAGAACCAGAAGGGAAGGAAGGAAGGAAAGAAAGACCACAATAGTGCAGTGGTCCTACAGAGGGAGAGAACATTCCTAGGGCTACAAAGTGGAGTGGGGGAAAAGGGGAGGGGGAGGGAGGTTGGAGGATAATTGGTGGTGACAGGGAGTACAAAAGTAATGTCTGATAATGGGTATGCCCCCAGTATGAATCTGACCCTCACATCATGGGCACAAGGGATGACAATTAGCTTTGTATCTCAAGAATATTCTTAATAAATAATAATTTTTAAAAAATAATTGCTGCAGAACCAGAAGATAAAAGGACAGTCCGCATAATATCCATACAGAATGAGTACAGAGACACTTCTCCTATGAAGTTCTATAGTAAAAAGACCAGAAACTTACCATCAATAGGTCTACATATAAAGTACAAATTGATCTCACTGTGTTAGTATATGTAAGCATTTTTCTGTTTAAAAAAACAGACAATGGATAGTTCTGTATTGTGTGTTCAGTCATTTTTCAAAAAACTGAGTTAACTCCTCTAGTTTTGCCTAAGTGACTTAAACACAAATGGGTATATCAACTAAAATTAAAATGGACAGGAAATTCTGTGCTGATAGTGAACAAACCAGATAACACCACCAGTTATGCAATGTTGCTTTGCCTTACATGGATTTGTCACCTCTCTTCCCCTGGGTGACAGAGCTGCAAAAGGGATTACTCAAAGCCTGTTTCTTCCAAGCAGTGAGAGACCCCAAAGAGGTTAATTTCCTGGAACCCACAAGAGAGAGGCATTGCTTCCTTTTGAAATTAAACACAAATTGGGGTTCTCACCCTGCATTTATTCCCCAGATCAGGAAGTAACAGGAAAAGAACATAGGTGGGATTATGGCCAAATATAGTTTAACAATAGAAGGTGGTAACATCAGTTAAACAAGCAAAGTGACATTCCATAATGCAATTTGCAAAAGGTTAAGTTGACCCATCAACAAAAGCTTGATCTTAGCAAACATTCTTTCTTTACACAATTTCCCCAGCATTTTTACATATCAATCAAGTAACTTGTCTGTCCTCGAGCCAGCAACTTTGCTGTACTAGAATTCTATATGTCTTACCACAGAGACTTTAGCCTGGGGAAAGTTTCCTGTCTTTTGCAAGGTTAACGTTTCTATATGTGATCCCAAAAGATTAGGCTAAACCTGAGACTACAGGGCTTTGGAGGCCCTGTGAAATACATTTGCTTTATAGTATACTCCACAATGCAAGAATGCCTGAATCAACCATTTTCTATTTAAGTAAACCACATGGTGCAGTAGCATTTAAATTAAAAAAAAAAAAAAATCCAATTGAATTTTGGGTAATAATAATAATGAGGGGAACAAAAGGATTTTTCACTTTTTAGCAATAGGGAGCATGTTTTTAAACAGAATGTGTAAATATTGTTAATTCAACCAAAAAAAATAAAATATGAAAATGTCATTGTTCTCTATCATTTTAATACAAAAGAGAAATGCTTGTTAGAGATTTGTATTTGAGTATATTTTATTTTTTTCTGTTAGAATAATTCCTGAAAAGCAAAAGTATATCTGTTTGGATTGCTGTATAGTATATAGAATACAATTTGATCAAGAAAGTTTAATTAATAGATATTTAACAATTATAAACATTATTTCATCATTTAAAAAGAATCTCATCTTATGTTTATTTTCTATGTAGTTCTTCTGCCACAATAAGAAAAAGAAAATCAGTATAGCAATGAAGTTGGAAAAACAAATTTTGTATAGCAGCAACATAAAAGAATTTGATAGGGAAAGTAAAGTTTAAAATAGTATAAACAATTTGGACATAACAGGAATATGTACATGGAGAAAATATACCATAAAGAATTCTTTTATCAATATTTACTTTTAAAGTTCAAGCAATGACTGAACCAAAGGGCTTTTATCTGTGGAAAAGCATGATTGCAAATACAGTAATTTATATAACCACAGAGGATGAAAGATATGAAAGGGAAATTAAATTTTCAATAAAGCAATTGCCAACCATTTTGCCATTTAAAATATACTGAACTTGCAGATGCACAAAGTATTTTTTATTTCATTTTTGACCTTCAGGAGTCATACTATTTGTTGATAAGACAGTACACAGGAAACTGAACAACACCAGTAACAATCCCTATAAGTCAAACTTTACATACGAAATGTTGTCAGTCCTATTTTTTTTGCTGAGCACATCAGTAACATTTTTATTTGTTTTTGAACAATTGACAATACATTACATTTTTAACAGATAAAAAAAATATTGTAAAAAATTGTAGTACATAATAATCAACTACATTGTATATTGACAAAATAAAAATTCAAAAAAAAATTTTTAAAAATTGTAGTAATCTAAGACATAAATTTTATATCTTTAGAAAGAAAATAGCATGGGGATTCTAATTTAATTAGAATGCCTGGTTTTCTAGCTTCCCAAAATCTTAGAAACCTATGTTATTATTTGAAGTTGAAGAAAATGCTTTAATAGAACATCTCTAATCATTAATTATGTGCAACACTTGACTGGCATTTTAAAAAAATATTTAATAAACATATAAATACAATTTTCTATGCTCCAGTTCTTTAATATTTGTTAGTTGTAACTCATTTTATATTCACAACAACTCTATAAGAAAAAAAAATATTTTTTTCTATAATTCTAATAAGAACTCTATAATTATACTGATTTATAGATGACAGAAACCAGACACAGATTTTAGATAACTTGACCACAGTTATACAGCTAGCAAGTGTCAGTCCCAAGAATTGACCCAGGCAATTAGGTTTCAGACTAAATTCTTAATAATTATTCATTATTGCCTTGTAATGATGAGAGTGAATTCATTATTTATAATTTTAGGGTTTTGAACAATAAAAATTTAATTATTTCTATAACTTACTTGAATGAAGCATCACCAGTTTTAAATTAAGAAAATTATTTATTAAATCTTAAAATACATTTGACAGTTGACATTATATTTCCAATCAGTCCCAAGTAGTATCATAATAAAATACAGTATGTGAATTGTAAACTAATTCATATCAATAGATTCCTAATTTGAGGGGAAGTCTGAATCACATAAATATTGAATAACTTTAACCAAGTTGCATATTACCATATGATTTATTTCCTTATGTATAGATGGAGAGGTTAAAAAATATAAGTTATACAAAAAACAAAACACACACACACAAAAAAAATATAAACTATGTAGGTAAAGTACATCGATGAGACAAATTTATGGTTAAAAATATTTTTCAAATAATCTGGATAAGCTATAATATATATTATTCAAATCTGGCTCATTCAAACAAAATATGATTAGCCTGATGCCTATTCAAACAAGTATTTATATTTCATCAGCTTTTATTCCCCTTCAGACAATGATAGGCAACTGGATGCAGCATGTTGACAGTCTTTGTAAATAAAGGACCTCTCCCCTCCACCACTCCCTTGATGCTCCTGTCCTACATTGTCCTCCACTGGGTAATTGCAGAAATGTAAGCAGGCTTAAGAAGTTAGAGCTAATCCATGGAGGGTATAAGATCAAGACAGAGATATCTGAAGATGGACTGACTGTTTAGATCATAACTAAGGAAAATAGAGAAGACCAGCTCTGGACAAGAAAAGAAAACTTTGGAGTGAGCTAAATCAATAAGATACACAAATAATAGCAGAGAAGACATAAAGCCAGAAAGCCCAAAGCATGTTTTGTAGAAATAGGAAGTACATGAGTACTGTGGTAAATCAAAGAACGTACCTTCATAAAGTTCTTTTTGAATGTGTCTGCTGAATTTGCAGATGCTTAAAGTGATGAGTTGATCACAAATCCACTTTGGATCCTCCTGCCAGGGGTAAGACTAGGGTTGTTTGAGGTATTCCTGTGTGAATTTGCCTTTCTGTGAGACACACTTGAGAATACAGGGGTTGGAACTTTGTAGGCATAGAGCCTAGAAAGGCTCTATTGGCTCATACCTTCAAATATTGTAAAATGCTGTAACTGACTTGGCAGCTTGACAAATGGGAACAGACTTGAACAGATTGGTTCTTCTTTCCCAATAGTCCAGACAGGTTAGAAATTGGAGGCAGAGTTTAAAGTCCTATGAGTTACATACAAGATAGATCACAGAATATGATAAACGTAAGTGAGTTTAAAGGAAAAGAGAGAGGCCTCGCCCCCATGCTCTGAACTGGCACAGTGCAAGTGAACCTGCCAGAAGCAGCTGGCAGCAACACCAGTCAGCAGAAACACATGGCTCCACACAGTCCCCCTTACTCCACTGCCGCAGACCCAGGTGGGGGGAGCTCTGGGCCCCGCCCCCACACCTGAACTGGCACCATGTGGAACTGCATGGCTGGACGTGGCCCCTCACCCCACCTCAAACCCAGGGTGGAGCACCAGCCTATGGACCCAACCCAATGAGTTTGGCCCAGCAGAACTCCACGGCACTAGGGGCTCATTCTACAACCACAGAGTCTTGAATAGGAACGAAGTTGGTTTAACATAACCACCACCACACTTAATGTCAAGCAAAGACAATTCACCCCCAACAGTAGCAACCAGGGCCACTCCACAGCCAACCTCAGTGCAATAGAAGAAGCAAACATCCTACCCAATGACCAAGCATCAGTGAAAAAATATTAGATGTACAAGCAATCAAGAAGAAATGACACCATTGACAGGAAACAGTCATGCCCCAAAGTCAGACTCCTTGGAACAGGGATTCCTTGAAATGTCTGAAAAAGAATTTCAAGCAATGATCTTAAGAAAACTTGAAGAAATAAAGGAAGACTCAATTAGAGAATACAATAAAACAAGAAAAAACATCCAGAATATGAAGGAGGAAATCTACAAAGAGATTAATACCAGAAAAAAGAGTGTAGCAGAACTTCTAGAAATGAAAGACTCACTAAATGAAATAAAAAACACAACAGAGAGTGAGCAGCAGGGTAGAGCAAGCAAAAGAAAGAATTTCAGAGATTGAAGATGGTCTTTTGGAAATAACTCAGGTGGACAGAAAAAAGAAAAAAAGAATTAAAGAATTAAAAACAATGAGGAAAAGCTTAGAGAGATAGCAAACAACTCTAACATCTGAAGCACTCTAACATCCAAATTGTGGGTATTTCTGAAGGGAAGGAGAAAGGAAAAGGTATTGAAAACCTACTGAAGGAAATAGTAACAGAAAACTTCCTAGATGTAGGGCCAGATAAAGACCTTCAGATCCAGGAAGCTCAAAGGGTCCCAAAAAGATTCAACCCAAAAATATCCTCCCCAAGGGCCGGCCCGGTGGCGCACTGCTACAGTGTGCCACTTGGGAGTGCGGCGGTGCTCCCGCCGAGGGTTCGGATCCCACATACAGACCGGCAGCTCACTGGCTGAGCGAGGTGCGGGCGCAACACCGAGGGTTGCGATCCCGTTGCCGGTCCCGGTCCGGTACGGGCGCGACACTGAGGGTTGCAATCCGTTGCCGGTCACGAAAAAAGACAAAAAGGAAAAAAATATATATATATCCTCCCCAAGACATATTATAGTTAAATTTGCAAAGCTCAAAGACAAATAATTCTACAAGCAGCAAAAGAAAAGCATCAGGTCACTTATAGTGGAACCCCCTCAGACTAACAGCAGACTTTTCAACCAAAACCCTACAGGCCAGAAGAAAGTGGAATGATATATTCAAAATACTAAAAGAAAAAAACTGCCAGCCAAGAATTCTTTACCCAGCACGGTTCTCCTTCAGAAATAAGGGAGAAATAGTGTATTTCTCAGACAAACAAAAGTTGTGGGAATTCACCACCACACGACCAGCCCTGCAAGAAACTCTCAAGGGAGTCATTCATCTGGAATCTGAATAATGGTGAACACCATCATGAATGCACAAGAAAGAGCAAAACCCACAGTTAAAACAAAAATGCCAGCAAGAAAGAGAAAGAAGCTAAATCATTCCACCTTAAATTCCCAACTCACATTGAACCAGAGAATTAAAAGGGGAAATAATGATTAAAAGATATTTAAACCACCTAAACAAGTAGCAATTAAATGACAGAAATTAAACAACAGTTCTCAATAACTACTCTAAATGTGAATGGACTAAACTCCCCATTCAAAAGACATAGACTAACTGACCAGATTTAAATGCTAGAACAAAGTATATGTTGTCTTCAAAAGACCCACCTCACCTGTAAAGACACTCATAATCTACAAGTGAAGGGATGGAAAAATATATACCATGCAAATGGAAACCCAAAATGAGCAGGAGTAGCTATTCTTATTTCAGACAAAATAGACTTTAAACCAAAAAACATTAAAAAAGACAAAAAGGTCGTTATATAATGATAAAGAGAACTATCCAGCTAGAAGACATAACAATCATAAACATGTATGCACCCAATATTGGAGCACCCAGATATATCAAACAAACACTCTTAGACCTAAAGAAGGAGATAGGACCTAATACATTAATACTGGGTGATCTGAACACCCCTCTCTCAGTATGGGAGAGGACTTCCAGGCAACAAGTCAACAAAAAGACACAGGATATAATTTACATCCTAGACGAACTGGACTTGGCAGATATATACAGAACATCTCGCCCGATAGCTAAAGAATACACTTTCTTCCCACCATTCTCCAGGATAGACTACTTATTAGGTCACAAATCTAATCTTAGCAAATTTTAAAAAATTGAAATCATTCAAACAATTTTTTCCAACCACAATGGACTAAAACTGGAGATAAACAATAAGCAAAATGCTAGAAGCTATACAAATACATGGAAAATAAATAATAGGCTCCTAAATGACTTATGGGTCCAAGAAGAAATTAAACAGGAAATCAAAAAAGTTCTAGAAACTAATAAAAATAAAGATACATCATACCAAAACTTTTGGGATACTGCAAAAGCAGTACTAAGAGGCAAATTTATTCCAGTAAATGCTTATATCAAAAAAATGGAAAGACTCCAAATAAACGACCTAATGCTATTCCTCAAAGAACTTGAAAAACAGCAACAATACAAACCTAAAGGCAGTAGACAGAAAGAAATAATTAAGATCAGAGGAGAACTGAATGAAATAGAGATCCAAAAAACAATAGAAAAGATTAATAAAGCTTAAAGTTGGTTTTACAAGAAGATAAAATAGACACACCATTAGCTTGATTAACCAAATAAAGAAGAGCGAAGACCCAAATAACAAAAATTAGAAATGAAAAGGGGGACATTACAACTGATACCACAGAAATACAAAGAATTATTAGAGACTATTATATACAACTGTATGACAACAAATTTGAAAATCTGGAAGATATGGATAAGTTTCTAGACACATACAAATTACCAAGACTGAGACAAGAAGAGATATAAAACCTGAACAGACCAATAACAAGCAAGGAGATTGAAGTGGTATTCAGCAATCTTCCAACAAAAAAAAACGTCCAGGTCCAGATGGCTTTACAGCTGAATTCTATCAAACTTTTAAAGAGGAGTTAATACCAATTCTCATGAACCTATTCCAAACAATTGAAACAGATGCTACTCTCCCAAACTCATCCTATGAGGCCAACATAACTCTGATACCAAAACCAGATAAAGATGCAACAAAAAAAGAAAATTACAGGCCAATATCTTTGATGAACCTAGATGCTAAAATCTTCAACAAAATATTACCAATTATAATACAGCAACATATTTAAAAAATTATACACTATGATCAAGTGGAATTCATCCCAGGAATGCAAGGATGGTTTAACATATGAAAGTCAATAAATATGATACATCACATCAACAAGCTCAAGGACAAAGACCATATAGCTATCTCAATAGATGCTGAAAAAGCATTGACAAAATTCAACATTCCTTCATGATAAAGACTCTCAACAAATTAGGTATAGAAGGAAAATATCTTAATACAATAAAAGCCATTTATGATAAGCCCACTATCAGTATTATTCTGAATGGGGAGAAACTGAAGGCCTTTCCCTTAAGGACAGGAGCAAGACAAGGATGTCCACTCCCACCATTTCTATTCAACATAGTACTGGAGGTACTAGCTAGAGCAATCAGGCAAGAGAAAGAAATAAAGGGAATCCAGATTGGAAAAGGTGAAGTGAAACTTTCCCTATTTGCAGATGACATGATACTATATATAGAAAAACCTGAAGACTCTATCAAAAAAGTCCTAGAGCTGGTTAATAACTTCAACAACGTTGAAGGATACAAAATAAATTCCCCCAAATCAGTAGCATTTATATACTCAAATAATGAATTAACAGAAAGAGATATAAAGAAAGTAAGCCCATTTACAATTGTCACCAATAAAATACAATACCTAGTAATCTATTTAACCAAGGAGGACCTCTACAATGAGAATTACAAACCACTTCTGAAAGAAATTAAAGAAACAACAAGATTGGAAAGATATTCCATGCTCTTGGATTGGAAGAATTAACATTGTGAAAATGTCTATACTACCCAAAGCAATCTACAGATTCAATGCAATCCCCATCAAAATACAAATTACACCTTCACAGAAATGGAAAAAACAATCTTACCTTTCATATGGAAAAACAAAAGACCCCAAATAGCCAAAGCAATAATGAGCAAAAAAAAAAAAAAAAAAAAAAAAGCCAGAGGCGTAACTCTGTCTGACTTCAAATTATACTACAAAGCTTTTGTAACCAAAACAGCATGATACTGGTATAAAAATAGACATTCAGACCAGTGGAATAGAATTGAGAACCCAGAAATCACTCCTCAGGCTTATAGCCATCTGATATGAGACAAAGGCAACAAAAATCTACATTGGGGAAAAGATTGCCTCTTCAACAAGTGGTGCAGGGAAAACTGGATATCTATAAGCAGAAGAATGAAACTTGATATGCATCTCTAATCATACTCTAAAATCAACTCAAAATGGATTAAAGACTGAGGTATAAAACCCGAAACTGTGAAATTACTAAGGGAAAATATAGGTGAAAACACTTCAGCTGTTAGGGCAGGGCACAGGGTTTATGAACATGAGCCTGAAAGCACAAGCAGCAAAAGAAAAAATAAACACATGGGACTATATCAAACTAAAAAGTTTCTGCACAGCAAAAGAAACAATCAACAGAGTAAAAAGACAACCTACGGAGTGGGAGAAAATTTTTGCTAAATATGCATCCAACAAGGGACTAATATCCAGAATATATATAGAACTCAAGCAATTATACAGTAAAAAAATAAATGACCCAATTAAAAAATGGGCAAAGGAGCTGAATAGACATTTTTCAAAGGAAGACATACAAATGGCCATCAGATACATGAAAAAATGCTCTACATCACTAGTCATCAGGGAAATGCAGATTAAAACCACATTGAGATACTACCTCACTCCAGTTACACTGGCTATAATCAAAAAGATTGTGAATAACAAATGCTGGCAAGGGTGTGGACAGAAGAGAACACTACTGCACTTTTGGTGGGACTGTAAATTAGTACTACCACTTTGGAAGATAATTTGGAGGTTTCTCAAACAACTACAGACAGATCTTCCATATGATCCAGCAATCCCTCTTCTAGGTATATATCCAGAGGAATGGAAATCATCATGTCAAAGAGATACCTGCACTCCCATGTTTACTGCAGCTCTGTTTACAATAGCCAAGAAATATCCATCAGTAATTGATTTGGATAAGGAAAATGTGGTATACATACACCATGGAATACTACTCTGCCATAAAATAGAATGAAATACTCCCATTTGCAACAACATGGATGAACCTAGAGAAACTTATGTTGAGTGAAATGAGCAAAGCACAGACGGATAAATATCACATGTGCTCACTCATATGTGGGTACTAAGAGACAAAGGAAGGCAGGAAAGAAAGAACACAGTAGTGCTATGATCCAACAGAGGAAGGGAACATTCCTAGGGCTACAAATGGGATTGGAGGGGAGCGAGGAAGGGTGGGGAGGTTGGGGGACAATTTGGAGGGGACAAAGGGTACAAAAGTAATTTCAGGTAATGAAATTTCAGTATGAATCTGGCCCTTATATCATGGGCAGGAGGGGGGACAATCAACTTTGTATCTCATGAATATTTGTAATATATAAATTAATTAATTTAAAAAATAAATAAATAAAAGGAAAGAGAAAAGAGGTAGAGATAGAGACTGTGCATAAAGCAGAGAGGTACTGAATGCTAAGGTGTAATATCATATTTATTTGGAAATTCATAAACTATAAGATATAAGCATTTTGAAGTAGATAAGAGAAAATATAAAGTTTATATTGTTTTAGTAGTATTTTATGAATTGCCCAATCAGATGTGAGAAATGTAAGATTTGTGGCTTAAAAATTATTCAGGAAATATTAGAGCTATAATAATGACAAGGTATTTATTTAGTTGAAACCTGTTTCTCTGTGTCTCTTGCCATCTGGCTCTACTTGTCCTTGAGTCAAGGCTTTTGTTATTGCAGCCCTCACCATTATAGTGACCCATTCTACTGTCCAAGCTGGGCACCCATCAAAACCCCAGCCTAAATTTGTTAATTTTATTAATTCATTTATTCAAAAATATTTATGAAATGTTGGTTTTGATGGTTTGTATGAGTGGCACTGGAGAGCCATCTCCTCTCCATTCATACTTCCCCTGATGTAATTCATTACCTTATAATTTTTCAACTAAATCTTAGTGGTAGCAGCTGTGTTATGCCTGATTCTAATTATGCCATTTTCAATCTTGTCTCTCTATTATTCCTAGAACAATCTTTCTAATTCACAACCTGATTTTGTCAAGTCCCTGGCATACTCAAACTCTTTAGCATGACATAGAAAACCCATTACGATATGTTCCCAGTTTACCTTTGTAGTCTTATCTCTTTCTACTCCTAGATTACATCTAACCATCATCTCCTGAAATAACTGCATCCCCCAAACATGAATTTCTCTTTCTGGTCACTATACATTAGCTTATCCTGCCTTCTCTCATTCGTATATCCCTACCAATCATCCTTTGTTTTTTTAGGATTCTTTTCAGGTGACACCTTCTCTAGGAAGTTTTCCCTGCAAGGTTGGCTTAGAAACTCTTCCAATTGATTTTAATAAACACCTGTACACACCTTTATTCTAAAGTTTATCACACAGTATAATTACTATCTATTTACTGTCTGTCTCTTCTCACATGTTAATTAAGTAGCTATCTTTTGATAACAAGAAATGTATCTTATTTGTGCTTGCCATATATGTCTCTCAAAAATTTTGATGAAAGAATACACGGAAGAATACTTCATTTGGATGAATGTCAAACATCTGAAAAACTTGACAGGCTGAAAATTGTCTGACAGAAACTTTAAAAACTAACAAAGAAAGCTGACTCTCTGAGTGTAACAAGAATGTAAAAGCAAATTTCAGTTGGGGAAGAAGTAATTATAGGAATCTTCAGTGAGAGATTTATTTTCTTATAGTTAATGACAGTAAAGTGGCTAATATGGTCAACGTCAGCATTCAGAAGTGAAAAGATGGAAAAATGGAGTTAGGAAAGTCTAGAAAACAAAGTCCTGACTGAGAATCATGAATAACTGTATTTAATAGAGCAAGAAAAAATTGTCTGAAGAAACAGATGAGGCTGCATATAAAGCTCTATGAAACATTCATATACAAAAGAGACAAGTTAAAAAGATAAGAGAAAAAAGAGCATTATTATATCTATAATATACTTTAAATTCATCATAGACAGTGGGTCAGGGTATGCGTGCGTGTGTGTGTGTTTCCACAGCCTCAATCCATACTTGTGGATACTTAGTAAACATAATTGGAAATACTTAGCCCAAGGGTACATATTATTCCAGAGATAGCCTTAACAAGTGCTTTGACTAACGTTATGAGATTTTTATTAGTTATAATAATGTATGTTAGAAATAGAATTTTACTGATAAAGTTAGCCTTTCAGAATTTGTCAATTGACGAGGAAAAAAGAAATTGATCTAGGGAAAAAAAAAAAAAGAAATGGTTTGGGTTTTCCTTCCCTGGAATAAATAATGTATAAAAATCTGGTAAGCATTTATACAATGTGTTTATACATATTTATACGGATATTAAAAAGTTTACTTTAATACACAGACATGTGTATGGATCAGATTTCATCAGTTTTTCCCTATTTTTTTTTTTTTTTCTGTTCCAGGATCTCATCCAAGATACCACATTACATTCAGTTGTTATCTCCTTAAGCTCTTCTGTACTGTGACAATTTTTCATACTTTCTTTGTTTTTGATGACCTTGACAGTTTTAAAGGAGTGTCAGCCAAGCATTTTATAGAATGTACTTCAATTACAGTTAGTCTGTTGTTTGTCTCACAGTTAGACTGAGTTTATGGGTTTTGGGGTGGGAAACCACAGACAGAAAGTGCCATTTTCAACACCTCACAACAAGGACATATGCTGTCAACACGATTTATTGCTAATGATGTTAAACTTGATTACATGGCTAAGGTAGCATTTTTGAGATTTCTCAACTAGAAAGTTACTTTTGCTTCTTTCAATACTGTGCTCTTTGAAAGCAAGTAACTAAGTATACCCACACTTAAGGATTTAGAGTTACGCTCCACCTCCTTTTTGAAGCGAGTAGATCTACATAAGTTATTTTAAATTATTCTATATGGAAAATTTGTCTTTTCTTTCTCATTTATTTATATAATTAATCATAGGTTTATATCACTATGGGCTCATGGATATTTATTTTATAATTTGGGTTATAATTCATTCCTACATTATTTATTTTGTTGTTTAAATTGTTCCAACTTTGACCTTTGGGAGCTCTTTCAGTTGGCTCCTGCATCTCTTTGACACATCCCATTGTTTTGTTTTTTGAGCACCTCCTTACTTTCTGGCTATAAAAAATGCTCCACACTCATCTTGTATATGTGCTGCCCCAGTACTAGAATTAGTGATTTCTCCAAGGACCACTTGTTCCTTTTGTTGGAGAATGACATTAAAAATCAAAATGTGAACAGTAAATATTCTCATTGCTATTAGAGTATCATTGCTCCTAGGCTGTCAGGGCAGACAGAGTTGGGAAATTTATGTATATACATTTACCTGTGTAAATGGACATATCTATAATTATTTTTATCCATCAGTATCTATATTAAGTTAAGCATTAGTTCATATTAATGTCTTCATTGGTAATTCGGTACCACATGGGTCACTCTACCCTTGCCTGTTGCTTATTTGAAATCTCCGACTCCAACAGTGAGAAACACAGTTTCCACCACCCACCTTCCATTTATTTTATCTTTGATTTTTCAGTGCACTTGTGTCTTTACACTGATTCAGAGGATTGTTCCCTTTATGAGTCAGAATAGCCAATCCTATTGCTAAAACAATGTTACATTTGCCATAGATCTGCGTGACAGATGTTATTGGAGCACTAAGAGGACAGAGCATCAGAAGTCATCCAGCCATCCAGAAGGCCGTATAATTAGGTGTGTCTACCCGCTAGCTAACAGAAGAATATGTGTCAGAGTTTCATGTGGGTTATAGGAATGACAACAATAGGCATCCATAACACTAATTATTACAGCTAGTCATATTTACCCAAAAGAGTCTAATAGTTGTGCATATCCAACTTGTTCAGGTCTGTTTTCAGTACAAAGCACAATCAAGAAGAAATTTAATAATTGCCCTGGATTTGTAAGTACATCACTAGTTTGTAGGATGATTTCTGAATAAACTTAGATTTGTGTTTAATAATAAAGGCATACAAAGGAAAATTTTGGCTTAATTTGGTCATGGAAGAAGAAGGACAGAATAGACCTATTGGTTTTCCATGGCATGATGCTGCCTGTCAGATTGGACTTGCCCATATACCCCTTTCTTCCAGAGCTCAGCCCATCAATCTCTATCACAATCAGAATGGATGACATTGAGATATTGCTTCCATTTTGTTTCTATCTTCTCTACCAAAGAGAACAATCTTCAGATGTGAAAAGATATGGCAAACTTAGACAAGAGAAAATAAAGAACAAGATGGTTAAGAGAACATGAAGAGTACACTGAAGCTTCACCAATGAGATAAGGCCCCTTGGTCTAAATTAACTACTTTCTGGAGTACTGAGTCAAACCTCAGAGGAGACCACAGAACTACTAACAGAAGTATTGGTGTAACAATAAAGATGTGTTCTCAAAGTGTTTGATATAGAGTAAACATATTGTGTTTTGTGTGTATCCAAAACAAATAGGTAGGGATGTGTGGAAGTTATAATGTGAAATATTTTGTAACAACATAGAGGAAAACTTTCTAATAATATTGGATGCTCAAAAATGTAAGGAGATGCCTCAAAAAATAGTAAAAAAAAAAATTATCCTTATAATTGTTCAAGTACTTATGAGATGAGACATAACTGTGGAGAAAATGCCCTTCATCAGATTGGGATTAGATAAAAGGACTTCCAGTTTTGAGATACTATGATTCTTTTATATCCAGTCTCTTGGGTATGGACACTATGAAACCATTTTCAATTACACTGCTAATTGGCTAACAGGCTATTTTGTTTCTCTATTTTACCTTTAATTTGAACTCTTCTGGCTATAGCGCTGTAACTAATAAACTTGAAAAAACAATTTTTATATATAGTTAGAAAATAAAATTGGGCTCAGAGTAGGTGCTAATTCATCTTCCTTTGAAGTTAAGCACTTTTTTCTAGAAAAGTTCTTATTCAGTGATGTTTCAATTTAGAGTTCAAAGCAAATGTCAGTGTTGATAAAGTTTCAAAAAATAAAGATATGATAAAACAAAAATGTGAAAAATGGGGGCTAATGGGCCTCTAACTTCAATGGAACCCCTAACTTGGCTAAATGGCCACTAATTTTAAAAATCAAATTGAAATATAAATTATATAATTCAAGGAAAATTATGACATAAACAGCTGGAATAAATTGTTTGTGGCTTACTTTACCCTGATAGTCAGAAGATAAAAAAACTGAGTTGAAAGAATTGCACAATTTCTAATTTAAGATATTTTTTTAAAAGGATGCCTAAATATGCCTGTAAATTAGAAATGAATTGTTAAAGCCCTGTAAGGGACTTGAATTGAAATAAAATATATACATTGAAACTTTAAGATATTGTTTTTCTCCCTCTGAAGTGAGTCACCTTGTATTAGTCCATTTGTGTGTGGCTATAACAGAAAACTACAGACTGAGTAATTTATGAAAAAAAGAGGTTTATTTGGCTCACAAATCTGGGTCAGTTTCATCTGGCACAGGCTTCAAGCTACTTCTACTCCTGGCAGAAAGCAGAAGGGAAGCTGCTGGTTACCAGGAAATCACACAGCAAGAGAGGAAGCAAGAGAGAGAGGGAAGACACCAGGCTCACTTTAACAACCCCCCACCTCAATGGAATAAACCCATTTCAGTAAGAGATCACTCAGTCAGCAGGGAGGACATTAAACTATTCATGAGGGATCCACACCTATGACCCAAACGCCAACCACCAGGCTGGACCTCCCATCACTACCCACACTGGGGATCAGATTTCAACATGAGCTTAGGGGGACAAACATATCCAAACTACATCACCTACTAATATCTGTAGGTTCAAATATTTGTCCTCTTAATTATTTGCCTCATAATTTAAGCAAAAATATACTGTATAATATTGAGATTACATAGAGGGAAACATTTCTAGAGCAAGGAAAGCAGAAGGCAAGGAAGAATTCCTTGTAGAGATGATGACTGAGTGGAGTTCCTAAGCATAGAAGGAATTGGTCAGGCAAAAAGTGAATAGAAGATGCTTCCAAGAAGGCGGTAAGGCATAGAGAGGGACCCTGAAGTAGGAAGGATCATGTGCATTCATGAGATTTAAAATGGTTCATGTTCCTTGGGTGCATAAATGTGGGACAGGGGCAAGACCTGTTGATGACTCTGGGATTAAGCAGGGACCAGAGCAGGCTAAGCGATATGAACGCATCCTTCCACCCAAGGTTCCCCCAATATAGTAATTCTTCCAAAACCACTGCTATGATTACATATGCATAAAATACATACAGTTATAATTTATTTATGCCTCTTTTTTTCTGCGATGTTTGTTATCCATCTATGTCATAGGTAGTGTTGTATGTGTGTTTTTTAAATCTTATGTAAAGAATTTTGAACTACTTTGAAAGTGAGATGCATTAAACCTGAGTGTAGTAAATACTAAAAATAAAGCTTTCTATTATATTCCTATTCATTCGCAGTACAATAAATTTTTCAAATAAATGCAAAAACAATATATTCTCCTAAAACAATATCAAAAGTTTAAAAGTAAAAGTTAGCATATGACACCAAAAGCAGTTTGAATAAATACCATTCAAATATCAAGCATGAGATATAATTTGGAGGAGAGAGTGCATTGCATAGCACTGAGACAAAATAAACATATCTCTGTGTGAATATTTTTTCAAAATTTTAGAGGTGATCTTCCAATTATAAAAATAAAAGCTTTGTTAATACAGGTATTAAAATGAATTTTACATTGTTTATTTTAGAATAAAATAACCAGCTGAGAAACTAAAAAAAATTTGAAATAAATTCATTTTGGCCAATTTAAGAATTATGCAATTCCATATTTCTCTGGTCCTCCTACTATTTAGCAGTTGGAAATTAAATCCTTTATGCCATTATACAAGAATAAGTGGGGAAAACAAAACAAATGAACAAAAAACATTCCTAAACTTAATGTCATTTTTTGTCTCCATTCTCGAGGAAAGTATTGATTAAAGAGACTTGGAAATGAGTAATAGTAAATAAAAGAACTAATTTTTACCTGGAAGGGTCCAGAGCTCATCAAGTACAAAATCCCTCTTCTTATAAATAAGAAAACCAAGACCCAGGGAGGTTAAATGATTTACTCAAGGTTCTCTAACTAGTTATGGAAGTTGATTGATTTCTGGCTTCTTGGTTTCCTGCTCTTCTCAGTACACCTTGCCATGTTATTCTTTTTCCACATAACAAAGAAGTGAGTGCGTATTGCTGTTCAAACCGCAACGTTTTAAAAAAAATTAATACAGGACCCTTGTTTATAAGGCATCAACTTCAAAAGAATCAATTAGTGTTGCAAAATAATGAGATTCTATTCCCAAAATAAAAAGTCAGCAGAACAATAGATCAAGATGTAAAAGTAAAGGACCCTGCTGTCATTTAATCTTTATGTACCCTTTCAAACAAATAACCTTGGTGCTAAAAGTAAAGGAATCAATTTTGCTACATTTTATGCCCAATGGTGACAGTAAATTTGTATAGTGCTTACCAGAAAAAAGGGTCTTGGCTAGTTGTCTAGCAACAAAGTAAATAAACATATTGATACAACCTAAGTGTTCTTTAGAGACGCACAGTTTCATTACTCATTTATTAATTCTATCCATTAAGAGAAAGAAAACAATACAATGCACATGGGGTGGGGTCCAAAAGTTCTAAAATTACCTTCTCTCAACTTGTGAAGATGGATTGATTTTTATCCATAAGTAAAGTAGACTTGTGAAGAGGGAGATTAAATACTGATGAAATGAAGGGAAAAATACTCCAGGATCACCGATTTAGAAAACTGTCTTTTTTGCCCTGAGTACCTAATAAACTTCTTCAGCTATTACTCCTCTTATTTCAATTTGAAATGTTTGCCAGAGTAAAAGGGACTTCACTTTAACTGGCTTGATAAAATCTCTAATGATATCTATCGAAACAGACAATTTCATAGAGGCCATTTGCAAGAAGAAAAGTTTGGTATGTTACGGCTTAGCTACAACATCAAAAATGAATGAGAGAGTAAAAATAAATAAATAAATAGTAATTTATAGTTTTTCTTGCAAATTATGCCTACTGTTATTGCCAGGCACCTACCCACCACAAACTGTCTTACTTTTATCTCTGACCCTGGGCAACAACCTATGGCTCTTGTTCCTGCAGGAAACAGGTAAGAAGTTTCTATCGCTTTCTTTCTATCACCCATGTGAAGCTTTGGTACATTCCCTGACTATCATCACCTTCTTGCTTGGCTTTTGAATTGATGACATGGTAACTGACTTCTGTATACTCTCTGGTTCCTGACTACTGCACAGCGATTTGTAGTATTCTCTGACATCTGTGTTTTTTAGATTTGCATGGCATTCTTAACTAAATCTTACTTAATATTTTCATTTGCTTCATTTATCCTGGTTTTGTATTTTTCTGCCTCTGATATCTATTTCCACTCACAGCCCTTGTGTATGCAGAAGTTCTCTTGACATTTCCTATTACAGAATTTAACACAATAATTAAGCAAAATTTAAACATTTGATCAGGTCTTTTGAAATAAAATACTCAACATCTATAATGTTTCCAAATAGTGTTTTCAAGATCTCTTGGGTTGCTACTTTAAATGAATTCTTCATGAGTCAATCCAAACTAAATAGTATTTCAATGCCCATGTGAACAATTTGAATAATGTAGACCCAATCAAGCTCATTTTACATACCAATGGTTTCGCAGACTATAGTGTAGTTGAATATTACAGTTAGAGAGTTAAAAAGGCAAGATAATGATAACAATAATCATTATATTATATATTACAATTATACAATTATATTAAATGTAATTTTATAATAATAACTATCTTTTGAGTATTACATGAATCTAATATGGTACTTAACTTCTCATTAGAGCTTTAAAATTATTTATTTATAAAATGAATATTTTCTAGAGCATTTCTTAATTGCTTTGCAGATAAGAGAACTAACACATAATTCAAGTAGCTTACTCAAGGTCATGCAGTAAGCGAAAGAGCTCAATTTAGAAATTGGATCTTATATGACTTCAAAGCTGATATTTGCAGCCAGTATGCTAAGTTTCTCTGAACAAGCCCAACCTGCACTCTCCTGAAACTCTATTTAAAACATAATAAATAAATTCAGTGACTCCAACTAAAAGCTTTAAAGACATTGTTTTCTTCTTATCTTTAAAAGGAGTAAACCCGTGAGGGTTAATTTTGTGTATCTACTAGAGTGGGCCAGTGGTTGCCCAGATTGACCACTGTTTGTGTGTGTGTGTATGTGTGTGTGGGGGGGGGGGGGTCTGGATAAGATTAGCATTAGAATTGGCAGACTCAAAAATAGATTGCCCAACCTAATGTATGTGGGCATCATTTAATCTGTTCAGGGCCTGAATAAAACACAAGGCAGAGAAAGGAAGAATTTGGCCCTTTTTTTCCTGATTCATTGCTTGAGCTGGGGTATCTCATTTCATCTTCTCCTGCCCTCAGACTGAGATTTAAATAACTGGCTCCCCTGGTTCTAAAGCCTTAGGACTTAAACTAAATTATGCCACCAGCTTTCTTAGGTCTCCAGCTTGCAGAGAGCAGATCATAGGACTTCTCAGCCTCCATAATCACATAAGACAATTCTTTACTATCTCTGCAACCTATTGATTCTGTTTCTCTGGAGGACCTTGACAAATATGATGCCTAAAGATAAGAAAAAGCAGTTGTTCTCATATACTGCTGGTGTGGTTGTAAAATGGTATAAATATTTTGGGAAACTATTTGGCTATTTTTGCTAAAGCTAAACATGTCTGTACCCTGTCTGCAGTTCTAATGCTGGTTATACACCCTGCCCTCCCCCCAACAAAAAAACTAAAAGACAAGCATATAAATGTGCTAACCAGCTTAATTTATAATGGCCTAAAAGTTTAAGCAGCCTAAAAGTTAATAAAGAATAAAATGAATAAAGATTGTGGTATATTCATACAACGGAGTTCCTAACAATGGAAAAAGAACAATTATGTATCTCACAGACATAAAATTAAACCAAAAAACCCTGACATAAAGTAGCATACTGTATGTTTCCATAAATTTCAAAACCAGAAGAAACTGAACTCTAGTGATTATGATGAGAAAAGGTATTTTCTTTGAAAGCAAAGAATTGACTGAAAGGTGCCAGGGGTCTAGAGTGCTGACAGTATTCATTAATCTGGACAATATTTGTTAATCTCATATGCACTCATAAACATTCACTGTACAATTAAGATGTCTGTATTTGTACACTATATTTCAATTTTTTAAAAAAGAAACATTTCAGGATTACATAAAATAAATTATTTTGTATTAAAAGGTTACGACAATCTAGAAAATACATAATTTGAAACATAATTTGAGTTTGATTCTAACATTTTCATAGGCCATGTTTACAACTATGGCTTTCTTCCACAGCACAGAATTCCAAGGAAAATTAATCAATAACTTGTGATGAGAAAGTCACACCACCTTTTGGAAAAAAAGGAAATACTGAAAATTTTCTCACAGTATTGTATATCTAAAAATAAATTCAAGATGGGATTAAAAGTTAAATATAGTAGTGAAACCAAAAAAAAAAAAGGTTATTTTTCTATGACATAGTTTAATGTCCATGTGTAACCATAAAGGAAAATATTGTAGAATTTCTTTCATATGTTAAAATTTCTTATCAAAAACTCAAAAACAGACTTTGAAAAGCAAACAATAAACTAGGAAAGATATTTCCCCAGCTTTTGATAGGAAAAGGTTACTTATCTGTAGTACATAAAAAAATCTTATAACTCTACTTCATTTATTTAATTTTTTACAGAAAGAAAAATGCTGCAGTAGAATAAATACAGAAAGAAGGCAGATGATATAAAAAATAAGTAAGACACCAAGAATGGTCATACGGATAATGTTCAGCCTCCTTAGTTTGTTGACTTAGTCAAACGGATGCAAATAAGTACTACAATTAAAAAACCCTTTTTCTATCAAATTGACATAAAGTAAAAATACATATAATAGGTAGAGGAGTGAGAGGTACAATGAAAAAGACACTATTGTACATGTTGCTTAAGTGGAAATCAGAACAAACTTTTTTGTGTTGAATCTAGTAATACAGCAACAATCTTTAAATGCTTGTGCTTTCTGATTAAGTAATTCCAATTAGAAAAGTTCATTCAAAAAATAAAGCAGTAATCAGACATGCACATTAATAGTTGTGTACAAGAAATACACATCATTCTATTCTAATGCAACTCAACAAATACTTATTGAGGACCTACCATGTTCTTGGCACTGTAGTGTTGAAAGTTCAGCAGTGATAGAAAATTTGTGTATTAGTAGCCAATATAAACATTAAATAAATAATAATGGGCACAATTGTTGCTATAAAAGGAAATATTAGTATGCTCTGAAAGTGTGTAAGGGATTTCAGCTATTTGGAGCCTTATGAAAGCTCCTGAGAAAATTATGCTTAAAGTCAATCTTGATGATTGATAGAATACCACCGCCCTGAGACTCAGGCACAAGGGTCTCCTGCTGGGTCCTGCTCCTTAGATGACTCTACATGTATTCTACTAAAGAACACATGGACTGCTCTGTTACTTGGGATCTGGCACGGAGAAACCTATAACCCTAAACATCCCCTCTCATGACCAACATCATTTAGGCCCCAGTGACATGTTTATTGCTCTGTGTCTTTGAAGCATATGTATCCGCCTTCAAATGCTTTGAATGTTTATGGGTTGTACCCTTGTCAGTGTCAGACATGGGCACCTTCACAGTGTAATGAGGAGTATGACTTCTGAGTGACAGAAGTGCTTAAGTATGAGAAAAGAAAAATTAATATACTTGAGAAATACTTTACTTGAAAATTCCTATCAGAGAATATGAATGCAATCAATTCTTGCATAACAAAGTACATTACCTAGTTATCCAAGCATCTGTTTTCCTGCTTTTGGGGGTTCCAATTCATGGTCCTAGGGTACTCAGATATAAGTACAGTATTTGCAAGAGTTACACTAGGCTGAGGAATATTTTGAAATAAAAACAATTCATAGTACTCTTAAATATGTATATATATGGACCTGGAATTTACATGTATGAAGCATGATACTAATTTATTACATTGACAACTAGAAATGGACAAATGGAAAGTTAGAATTGCAAAATTTTTAAAAATTTTAATAAATTTCGATTAAATTGTGAAAAGTTAAATTTAAAATTTTTAATATTTTTAGGATAACTTTTATTTAAATTTCTATTTTTATTAATAGGAAATATTAATATACTATAGGAATATATAATAGGAAATATTAATATATTTTCATAAATTATAAATTTATCTTGCCAATTAGTTTTAGTAGATAAATATTTTATAAGAAAATAACTTTTTCTAAACATGAAAAATAATTGTAATTGTTCATGTTTTAAATTTGCATCAATTTTCATTTTTGTAAAAATGTTCTTGAACTTGTACACTTTGAATACAATTACATTTTAATTTTTAGTGTTTCTGAAAAGTCAGTAAAACTAGAGATCAAATATAAATAAACAAGAAAAAGGAACTCATTAAAAAATAAAATAAGAAGATGTAAAGAAAAAATTGAAAAATTTCAGAAAGGCAGTCTACTTCAATTTTTAAATATGAATATAATGAAAATGAGGAGTTTTCCATCAAGCATGACCCACACAAAAATTTATGAACAGAACATTACAATTTTAGAACTTAAACAGGCCATATGCTGTCCCTGCAATTAAGATTTAATTATCCACTTTGAAAAATCACTTGCATCCAAAAAGCACACTTACATTTATTGGAACTTATAAAAGAGGTGATAGAAAGCAAATCAATAATTTTCAGTAAAAACAAGTGATCACTGATATTAAATACTTTGTAATATTCTTAAAGTCTAATCATTTTGTGTTCAACATTTAGATAAGCATAATATTTTCTGCAACAAAATCTTTAGTATTTATAAAAAATAATGGCTGTTTTCCAGATTTAAGAGAAATGATTTTAAAATCTAATGATAGAGTGACTGAACATAAAAATAAACTTTTAAAATAATGAAAGAAATGACAACTAAGATGGTAACTTTAAAGTGAATTTATAAATGGAATGAAAAACAGAGAAGAGAATACCTATAATATCCTTAAAAAGTAAAATAATAATAATAATAAAAGACAAAAATCATATTGAATAATATTTATTAGTAGTATTGTTAGACTATTAGGAAAATAAACAAAATTTGAAAATTTTATTGGTTTTAGACCAGCTATAAAAAGTATACTTAGGTGAAGAACTAGCAAACAAATAATATTTCAATTGTAGACTCTGATTTAAGATACCACGGACTTGCACAGACAGTGAAGAAAAAGTGTATGATCCGGAATTCTGGCTGAAAAATTCAGTAGCGTTCCTTTGCCAGTGGAGGTACATGTTACAGAGAGAAATGGCCGCAAATGCACTGAGACTGATGACATTATTTGGAAAAATTAGATCTTATATTTGACATTTTCTGGATCTTTCCAAAATAGATTTTTAAATTTAATTTTATTTTTAATTGAAAAAGAATAACTAACTGTACAGATTTATGAGGTACAGTGTGATGCTTTACACATGTACACAATGTGGAACAATCAAATCAGGCCAATTAATATATCCATCACCTCAAATACTTACCAAATCCATTCTTTCAGCAGTTTTGAAATATACAATACATTATTATTAACTACATTTAGCATCCTGTGCAATAGATCATCAGAAATATTTTGAGGGGAGAAATTTATAACTGAGTTTATTTTCAAATCAATCAAGAGAGAATTAAACAAGTTACTGCAAATCCTCATAATAATACAACTACCAAATAAAAATAAGTTTAAAAACATGCATCTTCTTCCATCATTTATTGAAATAAAAATAAAAATAAATCTCCCATTATACAACATGCCACTATATGCTGATTATTTATACATAGCTGCAGAAAACTAGCTTTTGCTAAAAGAGAAAAATGTTTCACAATGTGCTTCTTTATTATCTTGGATAACTTAATGATAAAAGTTGTCCTAAATAGTGCCTAAAATATTGGAAATCATAGAACATTTTATATTCATAAATAAATCAATAAAATGCACAGATAGAGATGTCAGAGTGAGTAAAAATTTGCAGTTGTATATAAAGTAATTTGTATCTTAATGTGTAGTTCAAATGACCAGTGTGAGATGGATTAAAAAAAAATTCATGGGTAAAAAAAGATCCATTACAAAGGCAAGGTGGACCAATGAATTTTAATGTTGCAATGTACAAAATAGTCGTTGATATGGTTCTGAATTCAGCATTACAACTAACTCGTTATGTTTTTGTGTACTATCAAGAAAGAGTATTTACATTTATCTGCAAGAGCTTCCTCTTCCAACTACATACCTATATGAGGCAGGTGTTCTTCATACCCATCAACTAAAACAACATGCCGCAAAATATCAAATAAAGAAGTAGATATGAGAATCCAGGTGCTTTCTACTAAGCCAGGCATTAAAGAGATTTGCAAAAATACAATGCAATGTATTATTCTCTTTTTTTGTTTTGGAAAATGTAGTTATTTCTCAGTAAAATGTTTATTTCAACATGACATGGGTTTTTCTAGTTATTTGAAGATGAAGTAATAAGAGTACATTTTAAAATTTTCTCAGTTTGAAATTTAATAGAGTAATATTGATAGATCTAGTCCACAAAATTTCTCTGGGTTTCTCAATAAATTTTTAGAGTATAAGCTATACAGCAATGAGACTATATGGGACTTTCAGTATGAATTAATCCTACATATATAATGTTGAGCAAAAATAGAAAGTATATAAAAACACTATAACTCCATTGCATACAATTCTTGCATATTAACAACTTAAAATAGTATAACAAAAATGGTAAAAATCAGAAAAGGAAATTCATAGAAAAATTTAAAAATATGTATCTTCATTAGCATTTAGAAAAAAATGTTTAAGAAATGCATTTTAATTGAAACATGTTAATTGTACATGCTTATGAGATATAGAGTTATATTTGTATAATGTATACAATGTGTAATGATCAAATCAGGGTAATTATCATAGTAGTTGTTGCAAAAATTTATCGTCTTTGTGATGAGAGCATTTGAGCTCCTTTCTTCTAGCCATTTGAGAACACACAATAAATTATTGTTATCACAGATGCCTGGCAGCACTGTAGACCACCAGAACTTATCTAGCTGAAATTTTGTATCTGTTAACCAACCTCTCCCTATCCCCCCATCCTCTAGTAACCACAATTCTACTCTCTATTTCTGAAAGTTCTATCTGCACCCACATGTTTATTGCAGCATTATTTACAGTACCCACTATATGGAATCAACCTACATGTCCATCAACAGATGAATAGATAAAGAGAATGTGATATATATACACAATTGAATACTACTCAACCATGAAAAAGAGAGAAATCCTGTCATTTGCAACAACATGGATAGTCGTAGAAGACATTATGTTAGGTGAAATAAGTCAGGCACAGAAAGGTAAATACCACACGTTCCTACTCATATGTGGAAGCTAAAAAAAAGAAAAGAAAAAAGAAATATTTTGATGAAGCACATTTCGAATATTTGACCCGACAACCTCTCTCAGACACGTGATGGGAGTAAACCTACATGCCGTTAAAGCAATTAGATTTCATTTAGTCAAGATACAATGTACCAGAGGATTTAAGGAAAAAAAAAAAGTATCCCCAAATAAAGATCAAAGCATGGTTTAGCAAAAAATAACAATAATAATAATAATAATTTTTAAATTTGAGTTCATATATAGCTATATAATACGAACTATTTTTCTGTCTGAACCCTTGTCCTTGGTGTTACAAGGCTGTGCTCTAACCAACTGAGCAGCTGGCCAGTCCCTAACAAATCCTTTAAAAAACTAAACAAATCTAAGTTTAGATGTTTCGTTTTTTTGAATGATCAAAAATGGTTTATACTTCTTCTGTTAAAAAAAAACTGCATGTGAAATTTGTAAAACGGTGACAATCCGTTACACAAAAGCAAAGATGTTTTCCTGAAGGAAAAGATTCACATACAAAAAATCGTGAACTACCTCATATACAGTCTATTTTCTAGTCTGTATAGACCAAGATATAGTCTCTATTAAATAGGCAGATGAACAAATTAAGAAATATAATACTGTTTTATGAGTCGTTGCTGTTTTTCCTAACATTTCAGTATTAAAATATTTGAAAGAATAACAAGAAATTCTGTATGGATCTACGTATTACTATTAGAGATTATGGATATTATGATTATAAAAAATAATGATTTATAAGATGTTAAAATATGTTATGCTATTTTCTCATAATGATAATTCATCATATGGAAACACATAATATTTGAAGATGATATATAAAAAGTATGTTTTTCTAATCTCAATATTGCTTTAAGATATTTCTTGACAATTACATTTGCTACTCTGTTGGCAAAGATAAATATCTTCAACTTTGAATTCATAAATTGCTATGTAAGAACTATAAAATTAAGGAGAAGTTGCCTAGTTTGGAAAAAAAAAGTGAAAATATGCACTATAATGACGTGACTAATGTCTTTGTTGAAATGAAGGAAATAAAATAAATTTTATAAATCAATAATTTATAAATGATGTTTTTCATCCAAATATTTTCAGCACATCAAAGAATGCGAGATTAATTAAATTTAGTCATCTTTCATCTTGATATTTTGCCAATGTTCAGTAATATAAATATCACACTTTTCCAAGTTTGTATTAATGAAGGCATATTTTTGTGGGTAAACAGAACATATTTTAAATAACATCTGTTAGTTTGATATACACCTTTTACATATTTAAACATGCGTGGGCTTCCAACTGTACCAATGCTTTTGGTCACACAAATGTTAGATGTTGGGCAGGAGTGAAATTGGTGAGATTTATCTCAGTAAAGAGGAGTGGCACATAGAGGAGGGGAAAATTTAAGAAATTTAAAACAGCATATATGATAGGCTAAAATTGTTAAAGAACTATTTTCCATCAAAGAAACTGAAAGCATTTCAACTAGAATTTTGGATATGTGATAAAATGTGGGAGGGGAATATAACAGTAAATGAATGGTTAAATATTTTATGCTACATTCACAAAAATAAAATGCTATGCAGGCATTAAAAATTAAATCTTTGAAGCCTCTGTAAAATTCATAGATAAATGCTTATATTATAAATTTAAGTACATAGTAAGATATAAAGCCAGATTTACACTCTGGTCTGTATCATGTCCCTGTTTTTGCTTTCACTCCCATTCTGATATCTTTCTTAGGCCTCTGTTTATTTCTCTCTTTGTGCCTTTTATTCATTTTATTGATTTATTTATTAATATAAAAATATAAGTTAATAATCTAAAATAGTTGATTTTAAAATTTTTTCACTTATTTTTCAATGTTTTCCACATTTTCTTAAATAACACACATTACTTTTATGATCAGAAAAAAATATTAATGGTCTTGTTTTATGTTTAGGGAAAATGTGATTCCTTCATTCTAAGAGGCATAAAATACCAACAATAACTTATCCCCTCCCCCATATCTCAGGCAAAATGATATATATATAAAACATTCTATTAACTTGTCTCTAATTTTGTGTCAGAGGTTATCTGTTATGCATCTTTATATCTCCCCCAGTACTTAGCCTATTATTTTAATACAAACATGCTTCAAAAAATGTTATTTTAAACATAAGTCCAATACTTCTTTACCATAATAACTGCACTCGCCAGTATTAAGTAAGATTGAAATAGGCGCAGAGAGTAAGCTGATGACAAAGGATAAATGGACTTTTTTGAAAAGTATTTTAAACATAAGTCCAATACTTCTTTACCATAATAACTGCACTCGCCAGTATTAAGTAAAATTGAAATAGGCGCAGAGAGTAAGCTGATGACAAAGGATAAATGGACTTTTTTGAAAAACATAGTTACTTTGGCGATGAAAATGACAAACTAGTGAAAGGAGCTGCAGGTTAAATTTTTGTTGTTGTTCAAGTCTACTAGTTTTTGCAGAGTTCGATGGAGCAGATAGGAGGGCCAGTACTTACCTTAATATGCATGCCTAATGACTTACTGTTATCCCCACTAACGGCATGTAAGAAAGCAAGAAGCACAAGTGGATATGTGTGCCTTGATAAGCAAAATCCCTTCCACTCTTCCCCAAATAATGATATAGGAGGAGGGACGTAGAAGCAAGTCTACTAGTTTTTGCAGAGTTCGATGGAGCAGATAGGAGGGCCAGTACTTACCTTAATATGCATGCCTAATGACTTACTGTTATCCCCACTAACGGCATGTAAGAAAGCAAGAAGCACAAGTGGGTATGTGTGCCTTGATAAGCAAAATCCCTTCCACTCTTCCCCAAATAATGATATAGGAGGAGGGACGTAGAAGGACAAAATCAATCAGGATAATCATGCCCAGAAGGAATTCATACTGTTCTCATTCATGCTTGAAGAACCTTAGCACAAACTTGGATCCATAAGATTCCAAAAGTAGTTGCATACCATGGCTCTTTAAGTTAACGTTTGGAGAGTTACATGGTTCAGGCACTGCTTTGTTTTCTACATGCTTCTTCTGTATTGCCCTCCGTGATATCTCAATAAAACAAGCATAGGACTTTTTTCAAAATCAGAAGTCTGTGGTGATTGGAAGTAACATTGAGATGGGTGGACAGTGGTGCTGCAAAAAGCCTTTGAAAGGTGATGTTTTGATTATCAGTTATTGTAAAACTAACTGCCCCCAAATTTACTGGCTTAAAACAACCACTAGTTCTTTGCCAACAATCTCATGTGTTGACCATTTGGCCAGGGCTTAGCTGGGTCAGTTTAATGTGGTAATGAATGGGTTCTATTCATGCATTGGCAGTCAAGTGGTGAGTTGTTTTGAGGCTGGCAATTCACAGATGGCTTCCCTTGTTTATGAACTCAACTAAGACTGTTAGTGAGGGTGTCTCTGTTCTCCATTGCATAACTTTTCTAACAGAATAGTAAGACTTCTTAACAAGACTTTTTCAAGGGAGCAAGCCTCAACATGCAAGCACTTACAAACCCTCTGAATTATGGTTTTGATGTCCCTTTGGCCAAAGCAGGTCAGATAGACAAGCCCAGGGTCAATGTAGGAGACTACACCATGCTATGGGTACTGTTATGGTGCCAGCAGATGGCGCTGCAGAGGAGAGAAAAAGGGACTCTCCTACGTTGTTGGTGGGAATGTACCTTGGTACAGCCATTGTGGAAAATGGTGTGAAGTTTCCTCAGAAACCTAAAAATTTAACTACGTTATGACCCAGCAATCCCACTACTGGGTCTGTACCCAAAGAAAGTAAAATCAGTATATCAAAGAGACATCGGTACTCCCATGTTCATTGCAACGATATTTACAAGAGATGGAATCAACATAAATGTTCATCAACAAATGGATGGATTTTTTTAAATATGATATATATACACAATGGAATACTATTCATCTATTTAAAAAAATGAAATACTGTTATTTACAGCAACATAGATGGAACTGGAGACCTTCATGTTAAGTGAAGTAAGCCAGACACAGAAATACAAATATGGCATGATCTCATTCGTATGTGGAAGCTTCGAAAAAAACACGAGTGGTTCCCGTAGAAGTAGAGAGAACAATAATGATTACCAGAGGCCAGAGGGGGGGAATATGGAGAGAGGGGAAGTAGTGGATTAATGGGTACAAAGCTATGCTATGGATCCTAAGTGAATCAATGTACAGTATATGCATGGATTGAAACAACACATTGTATCCCACAAATGTGTACAAATAAGTGTTAAAATTTATATATTCATATAATAATATATATAATATAAATATATATATATATATTGTTTAAGTGGGTTCTGCAGAGGGGCTTTCAGCAACTAGATCAAATGGCCTAAAAGAAACATACTAAATTTTTTGGAACTAGATAAGGATAATTGTTGCAAGACATTATGAATGTACTAAATACCAGTAATTGGGACTTTAAAATAGTAAATTCTATCTTATTTGAATTTCACCTCAATAAGAGAGAGAAATATTCTAAGATGTTTCTTCAATTAAAAGAAAATGTTTATATTTGTGTATATATGGTGTGTGTGTATATATATATCAAAGGCTCTTATTAGTCTACATCAATAAATTATATAGATTTTATATAAATATTAAAATATAATTGTAAAAGACTTTGAAGAAACTTTTTATCAGTGCAAATCCCATAACAGTTGGATGGAAAAAGAACAAATCAAATGTTAGATAGGCCTCTTTTATAACCTCTTCTTATAGACTTGTAAAAAGTTTGTTTTTTATTTATTGTTTGGTTGAAAACTAAATACTTCAGGAGACATAAAACTTGACACATGTTTACAGAAGAACTAAACACATAATCTTCTTACCTATTTTACTCCAAATAAATATTCTTACTGTATTTTTTTCAAGAAAAAAGTGCTCTAACTTTCTGTCAGAGATGAAGTCCAGCTTACTAATGAGAAGTTTTCAATCAGTCTGATTTTCATTTCATTGTAAGTAGCCTCCTTTTTGTTTTTGAATTCTTTTCTCGAAGACTTTGAGTTTTGCATTTATACTTTGGAGTTCAAAGTAGTGGTTGCCAAGGTTTAGTGATGGGCAGAGAAATGGTGTGTATGATTATAAAGGATTACCAGGAGGGAGATCTTTGTGTTGATGGAGATGGTCTGTATCTTGATTGCAAGAGTGATTACAAAAATCTGCATGTGATTAAACGATATAGAGCAATGATACACTGGTAAAATGACATTGTATCAATGTCACTTGCCTGGTTTTTGATATTATGCTATAGTTAGGTAAGATGTAATTGATGGGAGCAAATAGGCAACTGATGCATAGGACCCTTCTGTACCTTATCTTTACAACTTTCTATGAACCTATTAATATTTCAAAATAAAAAGTTGCCAAATGTGACTGTGTGTGTATGTGTCTATATATTGTACCTGCTCAGTGATTACTGCAATTTTAGGAAAACCTTAGAGAAAATTTAATCTAATATCCGTTATGTATTTTCTCCTCTATACTCTTTTTTTTTCTTTCTTTCTGGATTGCCCACTAGAAGGATAGTTTTTTAGGCAATATATTTTAATCCTTTTTCCTCTTTCCTCTTTATATGGCACATAATCTTGGGCAGAATAGAAAGTTAAGGGTATGCTTATGCTTTCAAATATTTCAACATTTAAAAAGTATTGAAAATAAGATTTCACAACTGCAAAAGAAACACCTGCTTTTCTTTTAAGTAATAGACCAGATATTAAAATAACGTATAAATTAAGATCCTCAGTGTGTTTAGGTTTAGACATTCCCTAAATAATCTGTTAATTAAAGCTTGTTTTAAACTTCTTCAGGCTAGAGTTATCAAATTTAATATTTATCCCACAACTATAAATGAATCTAGTCTTTTATAATACTTAGACAATAAAGACCCAGAATGGTGAGGAAAAAATTCCTAAAAAATTAGAAATTCTGTATATTAATTACTTTAAAAATAAGTTTATCTTGTTCCCAAGTGGTGTTTCAACCTCTCACAATTATTTAAAACATGCTACATGGGCTCTAATTCAAACATAAAAATTTAGAATTCAGATGTGAAAACAGGCTCTGTCATAAAAAAAAAAAAATCTCACAAGAGAGTCCTTAATTCTTTATATTGTATAATAAGAACACATAAGAGAAAAAGATGGTGTTACCCAGAGATTAGTCAGGAACTTCTCTGCTTCTATTACTGAAACTACTGATGCTGCTGCCTGGGGTACATAATCATGTGTAGTTATCACCAATGCTCATGCTACAGCCAAAGTCAAAATGGTTTCTTCCTCCCATCAGGCATCTTTCCTCTGTCCAGGGACTCCTGTTGGCAGAATCTATCCAACGCACCCAATGGCAAGGGAGTTTAGATATTGTAATTTTCAGGCTTCCAGATCTTTGTGGTATAGACAACACAAAAGCATAGGAACAGCAGTGAGTATTAATAAATAATTCACATATGGCCAGAAAAGGTTTTGAGCTATGCCCTTCTGGAAAGCTTACTTTTCTGGGGGAAAAGCATTTTATCAATTACTCAGAAAAATGAAATATTACATCTGCTGCTGCTATTATGAAAGAGATACATGGTACTACAAGACCAAATAGTATGGGGAATTTGTCTAGAAAGGAGGGATAGAAAGTATAGAAAGGATAGAAAATGACAATGTAGCTGAGATGTGAGGGTGTCATATGTGTTAACATAGAGAAGAATGGGGGAAAAAAACATCACAGGTAGAAAGATTCTCGTAAGATAATACGGGCACGCAAGGTACCATTAGAAAGCCAATGTGGTTACAACAGAGTCCAAGGGAGAGTGAGGTATGAGTAGAAGCTGCTAAGTTATATAGGTTATAAAATAATATGTCAAACAGAATAACATTTACGTAAAATTGCACACACATCTATTGTACTCCAATAAGACTAAAAAAATTACCTTTGATAGTAATATATTCACCGGCAAAGTAGGAATTTTCTTTGATATCATAGGACAATTTTGCTGAAGATTAGATTTTCTTTCTTCCTTCTTTTTCTTTCCTTCCTTTCTTCCTTCTTTTCTCCCTTTCTTTCCGTCTTTTTCTTTCTTCATGATGGCTTATTTTAAACATTTTTTTTCCTGCTGCCCTAACATACATATTTGATCAAACAGCTCCCCTGGAAGAAAATAATATCCATTTCAATCAAAATTCAAGTAGGTTTTATTCAACAACAGCAGGTTTTTCACACTTTTACGCTGCTTCTTATTTAGCTCATGAATTTTCAAAAGCAAGAATAGTAAAAGGATAAGAAAAGCCAGAATTAAATTGGATTCAATCTTTGCAAGTGGCCAAGCTCCTTTTATCCTTAATCGGTCTGAATTTATGAGCGCTGAAACTATGTTTTTATATTTATGCAATATATTTAATATAAATATATGAATATAACAAAACATTTCAAATGATCAGAGAATCAATACACTAATAACAGCACATAATTTGTAAGAAAAATTTATTACCATAATTATATCAATGTTATTATTCTATTAGCATATGACCATTTCACTGTGATGTAAAATGATTATACTGTGAATATTTTTACAAATTCTGCTTTTACAAATATAATAGTTATATAAACAAATATAATAGTTATTATACAAATATAATAGTTATTGTAAACAGATAAATAAACTGATATTCATGATATAATCAACTTTAAATGTTCTATATACTGAACGTTTCCATCATCACTATTTAGAAGTTATGTTAAATTTTTCCAGAAGTATTTTTGTGAAATTATTAATGGTTTTTATGCCTAGAAAAATTTCAAGAAATATGAAAAATGTAATTTCATCTCTTTGTGTTGTCTTTTTTATCTTCCAGTAAAATTTCATTAAAAATCTATGCAAATTACAAAAATTAGTAGATTTTATGTTGGTATTCCAGATTATTCATATTCTTCCTTTTCTCAAAACTGCTCAAAATAAAAATAAAATTTGCTAAATAGATACTGATGTATCTTCCTTTATAAACGTATAAATTGACAAAAATTGTTAGAAAGGCTGGAGAGTAAATTGATTCTAACAGTGGAAGAAAAACATATGCCTTTGAGAAATGTGGTGAGCTTTACACCAGATCTGAATAAGGACTATATAAAAAAACGTTTTTAGTTTTATTGCAAAAGTAAATGAATTTCGTAAGATAACCTTATTATACTTACCATAAAAGATAAAATCGGAGAGTAAATTGATTCTAACAGTGGAAGAAAAACATATGCCTTTGAGAAATGTGGTGAGCTTGACACCAGATCTGAATAAGGACTATATAAAAAAACGTTTTTAGTTTTATTGCAAAAGTAAATGAATTTTGTAAGATAACCTTATTATACTTACCATAAAAGATAAAATCGTATTTTTCTGAAAATGTAGATGAATCTTAATTTGTAGAGATAGATATACAGAGCTTAGATAGACAGATAATAGGTCCTAGATAATAGATTAGATAGATAGATAATACATAGATAAATAATAGAGTATGAGAGCTAATAATTAAATATATTACCTGTTTTGCTAATAATATGAAATAGATCATTTATTAATACTATTTCCTAAATAGAAACCTAGACACAGATAGTTTATAAACTTGCCTAAAATCACCAGTTAAGTAAAAATATTTATCTCCAGTGAATAACATCATCCTGAGCCTCAAATCATCTCTACAATTTCTTATCCACAATGTACATCATCCAATGAAAAAAATAATCAGTTTTGAAAGGACAAGAATTACTCAAAAGGAAAAAGAAAAAAAAGATAATAAAAACAGATTCATAGAGCTGCATGTTACAGTTACCAGGCATACACTTTAAACTAATACATTCAGGAATACAAATAAGTTGTAGAGTTTAGGTAGAAAGTTAAAAACATAATTTAAAAAGAATCAGGTGGAAATGGAGATGAAGTTAAAAACTCAGCAGATGTGTTTAAGAGCAAATGAGACACATTTAGAGTGAAATACTGACCTTGAAAATAATTCAAAAGAAAATATTTAAAGTATCAAGAGACAGGACAGAGATGGAAAATATATCAAAGAGTATAAGACATATATGAGACATAATAAAAAAGATTCAACATACGTGTAAATGGCATCACAGAATGAGGGAAGAGATAATATGGGGGAGGTGGGGCAAGATGGCTGCCTAGAGGTGCCAGGGACGCATCGCTCTCACAGAAATGTATCAGAACAACCAACAGACAGCTAAATACTGATGGGAGTGTCTGTGGGAGAGTGTAGGAATACAGCAGGAGATTGGTGAGATCCCTGCGGAGCACAGAGGCCCAGGATGGCAGCAAAGAGAAGAGTGAGTGGCACAGGGCCTCAGTCCCCAAGTCTCTACCACCAAGACTGGCAAAGAAGGGACTTTCCCTTGCAGGGAAAAGGTAAGAAGAGGGCTCACACCAACCTCCCTTCTCAGCACAGAGGCTTGTATTTCTTACTGCAGGAGGATTCCACAGCCCTTGCAAGCCAGGAGCCAAGTGTGGGGAGCTGCCTAGTGTACATACACTAGAACAGAAGCATATATTGGGCACTCTCCACCTCCCACCCTTGTGACCCAAGCCAAAATCAGAGCCACTATGCAAGCATGCCCTACCCTGGGGGACAGTAGCTACTATGCTATCTCATAGGAGAGGCTACAATGTTCTGAACCTAGCAGGTTGATGCCTGAACCCAAGAGCTGCTGTGACCTCAGTTCTGCACATCTAGGAAGCCAAATCCAGGCCTGCTGAACTGACATACACCCCCAATGAGAGAACAGACAGGCAGAGCCCCTTTCTGCCTACCAGAAGGCTGTTCTGAATGCCCACGCTTGCAACCTTGAAAAACAGCTCACAGGTCCATACCTGAACAAACACACCCTCTGGCCAGAGGAGCTAAAATGCATCTATGCCCTCCCAGAGAAGTAGCTAGGTGGTCTTGTCCTCAACAGTCCCACCTAGTGGCTTCACCCATTTCCTAAGAGGCACCTGGCTGGCCCCTCTGTGCAGCCCTGCCTAGTGCTCTCACTCACCACTCAGGAAGTGGCTCAGCAGACTCACCTGAACAGTTAAGGGAAACATGATCTCACACCTGAACCCAAGGAGTGGCACAGTGGACTGGCTCCCAGCATATCCACATCCAGCTAGCCAAACCAAAACATGCCCATGACCCTAATTCAGAGAAACAGCCCAGCTGTAATACCCTTGTGAACACATCCTTGAGTCTTAGGGCAACTGCATGCACAAGTATCTGAGTGAGAAACAGCCTGGCTGATGAGCACCTGGCAGACCTGCCCCCAGTCAGAGAATCAGCACAGTAACCCTGCCATTGTCAAGCCAGTCCAAGAATCCCTGACACATCACACATCCATACCACCGGCCTGAAAATAACCCACCAACCCCATCCTCAGTGAGCCAGCTCCTAAGACAACTGACCCACAGGGAGCATGTGCATGTCCCCATCCTGAGAACCAACACAGTGAGCCCACTCTGGGCAAAGCTGTGTCACTGCCACCACAAACCTCTCAAACATAGGCTGCTGAAGCATGTTTAGACATAGCAAAAGTGGATTACAGCTGAAAAAAGTACACAAATGTTACACTATTGGACCCATCTACAACAAAGCCATTGTACTCCACCTGACATGCATTTGAAGGTGAAAGTCCTGTAAACCCCAACACCAAATGATGCATTTGCAGATGAAAGCCCTACTCCACCCAAGCCACCTTTCAATATTCAATGAGGTGACTATTCCAATGGATGCATAGATATCAATGCAGGGAAACAAGAAACATGAAACAACAAGGAAATGTAACACCATCAAAATAACAATAATGCTCCAGTTACTAATCTCAGAAAATTAGAAATTTCCAATTTTCCAGAAAAGGATTTCAAATTAATAATCATAAGTAAACTCATTGAGATACAAGAGAATACAGAAAAGCAATTAAATGAAATCAGAAAAAAACAATTCATGATCTGAATAAAGAGATAGATATCATTAAAAAATTTAATTTAATAAAGAGATAGATATCATAAAAAAATCAAACAGAAATCTTGGAATTGAAAAACTCACTAGGTGAAATAAAAAATACATCTGAGAGTCAATGACAGAATAGATCATGCAGAAAATGATTTCTGATCTTGCAGACAACTGACTGAAATAACCCAGGAAGATTTTTTTTAATTGTTTTTAATGGACAAAGCCTATAAAATTTATGGGATACTAAGTGAACAAATAGTAATATATTGGCATTATAGAACGGGAAAAGATTTTTTTAAAGTTATTGAAAACATTTTTAATGAGATAATAGCTGAAAATTTCCCTAGTTGAGAAAAATATGAACATCCAAATCCAAGAAGTTCAAACATCCCTAAATATATTCAAATCAAAATGAGATTTCTCTAAGAAATCAGGGATCAAAATTAATCCCAGGGATTCCAGGATGGTTCAATATTCACAAATCAATAAACATAATATATTACATCAACAGAATGATAAAAAGACATATGACCATCTTGATAGACTCAGAAAAAAAACATTTGATAAAATTCAAAATCCCTTCATGATAAAAACTCTCAAAAAATTAGGTATAGAGGGAAAGTATCTTAATACAATAAAGGCTGTATAGACAAACTTACAACTAACATCATACTGACATCAAAAGCTTTTAGCTTTTCCCCTAAACACTGGAACAAGACAAGGATGCCCACTCTCAATGCTTTTATTAAATATAGTGCTAGAAGTCCTAGTCAGAGAAATTAGGCAAGAGAAAGAAATAAAATGCATCCAAACTGGAAAGGAGGAGGTCAAATTGTTGTTTTCAGATGATGTGATTTTATATATAGAGAAGACTAGACTATACCAAAAAATTCCTTGACCTGAAAAAAAATTCTGTAAAGTTTTGGAATACAAAACCAACTTACAAAAAGCTGTAGCATTTCTATACACCAACAATTAATTAGCAGGAAAAAAAAATCAAGAAATCAATCTCATTTACAATTTAACCAAGGAGGTGAACAATTTCTACAAGGAAAACTATAAAATGTTGATTAAAGAAATTAAAGAAGATGCCACAAAATGGAAAGAAATCCCATGTTCATGGATTAGAAGAATCAATATTGTCAAATTGACTATACTACCCAAAGCAGTCTACAAATTCATTGCAATCCTCATCCAACTAACAATGACATACTCCACAGAAATGGAGAAAACAATCCACTTAGATGCAACCAAAGACCCCAAATAGCCAAATCTCTTCTGAGCAAAAAGAACAAAGTGGGGGGCATCACACTCCCTGCCTTCAAATTATACTACCAAGCTAAAGTAATCAAAACAGCATGGTACTGGCACAAAAACAGACACACAATGGAACTGAATAGAGAATTCAGAAATAAATCCAAGTATAAATCCAAATAGCCAAATCTCTTCTGAGCAAAAAGAACAAAGTGGGGGGCATCACACTCCCTGCCTTCAAATTATACTACCAAGCTAAAGTAATCAAAACAGCATGGTACTGGCACAAAAACAGACACACAATGGAACTGAATAGAGAATTCAGAAATAAATCCAAGTACCTGTAGTCAACTGATTTTCGACAAAGGAGCCAAGAACATACGTTAAGGACAGTCTCTTCAATACACCATGTTGGGAAAATTGGAGATCCATATACAAAAGTATGAAACTAGACCCCTATCTCTCACTACATATCAAAATCAATTCAAATGGACTGGAGACTCACATGTAAGAACCAAAACTATAAGACTTCTAGAAGAGAACAGGGAAAACACTTCAGGACATAGGATTGGGATAAAATTTTATGAATAATACTTCTAAAGCACAAGGAACAAAAGCAAAAATAGACAAATGGGATTATATCAAACTAAAAAGCTTCTGCACAGCAAAG
>NW_007727649.1:0-6132 GCF_000696425.1 Galeopterus variegatus
ACGCAAAGGCAAACCAACCTACACAATAATCTATAAAATCTTCTAAAGTCTCAAAAGTTCATGCTTCAAGTAAACATTTACAAATAAAATTGCAAAAAGTGCTTGAATCAAATGTAATAAAAACTACAGGCTCAAGAACAGAACTCAGTTTTTAAAACATTTAACCTTTCCTAGAGTTTTCATTTTCTTGCTTTACATTTTCTCCATAAAGCCTCTTAAATAAAGTTTCTCAAATCCATGCTCAATAAAAATAAGGGACACAAAGTACAGAAGGAAATTATCAAAGAGAAACAAAAAACAAAACAAAACCCTATTTTCTAAATAAAGATGATGTGTAGTTAAAGTTATTGAAAATTGTACTGGTAAACCATACTAGAAAGCAAGTGTCAATTGTCAGTTTAGGTCAAGAACCTAAAACTGTATCATATTTTTCCACAGTCATTCGATTTCTTGAAGTCTATATTAAATAAAGAAATCCTAATTTCAGAGAACTTTACATATAAAAATAATCACTGTAGAATTTATACTATAATGGGGAAAAAACCAACAAACAGACTAAGTATCCAATAGAAATAAAGTAAAAAAAAATACACTTATGCTAATAACGCTCAATGTAGCTGTTGGAGACCAAAACATGTCACCTCAAAATACGGAGGACTGTTGAGCAGAGAGAGTCAAGAAACAGATGCAGGAAGTCTCTTTGCCCTCCATCTGCCTAAAAGGAGGACACAGACGTACAATGACAAGATGTATTCTGCTTCTCTCCCCCCACCAGGGAGAGTACAGGTTAACAACTGAAGACAACTTTAGACCTTCCTGGGTCTGGAAGTAGTACCAGAGGAATCTGCATCTACTAACAGCCTTCATCTGCCAGTTACTTGCTTTGTCCCAAGTTGCCACTCCTACAGACCCAAAGTCCTCTTTGGAAGTAGTACCAGAGGAATCTGCATCTACTAACAGCCTTCATCTGCCAGTTACTTGCTTTCTCCCAAGTTGCCACTCGTACAGACCCAAAGTCCTCTTTGTCTTGTCACTTCTCTGAAAATGTACCGTTCTTTGTTGAAGACGTTATATAAGCTGGAATTCCAAAGCCAGCTGTTGAGAACTACTCAGTCCTGGGTATCTCTCATGTATATTTGAAATACACATGTTAAACAAACTTCTGTTTATTCTTCTTTTTTTAATCCATTCAAACTAAGACCCTATGAGGGTTATTCTTCTACACAACCATTAAAATGAATTTTGCAAAAGTTTATAACATTACAACATGAGATTTCCCTTGTTAATTGAGAAAAGCAGACATGTGAAAGGAATGCACTTAAAGAACACGACTCAGTAAATTTTAATCTTCTTTGGGCTTGAAAATCACCTTGTTACACCATATGAAGGCAACAATGTCACCTTGAATGTCAACTTAGAGGTAGTCCTGTGTTTGACTTTATTTTGTTCCACAATTTAAGGAATGTCCTGTATGGATCATAGGAGACAAATTTTCTAAAAGCTATTAGAGACATAAAACTCTGAGAAACTAATAGATAAAAAGGAAGCTTTAAAAAAACTGGGCTATCAGGGGATAAGAAAATCTATTTAACATTTTTACCATGATGTCTGGCACAGCGTAAGCACTCAATAAATATTAGTTACTGTTATTAACAAAAACCATGAAGTCCAGCTCTCCCCAACTGCTGCCCTGGGTGTGATGGCCCGGTGTGCTATGCTCCATCAAGGCCATGAATGAAGCCCTTGCCACCACGTTGTGGGGTGATTTATCAGTCATGTGCCCTTGAGAATTGCTCAGGAGCTATGTCTTTTCGTCTTTATACCCCCAGCACCTAGCACAGCAACCAATGCTGCTCATAAAAGAATGTTAAAAAATGTGGGAGAACTAGTAATGAAATAAAATGTATGTGAAATTCCGCTAAAAGTTCTGAGTCAAGGTAAAAGGAAGAATGTAGGTGGATCTGGTTTCGTTGTGATTTAACTCAAAAAAGAAAAAAGAAAAAAGAAAAAAAAATCTAGGGACCTGAAGGGGCTCCATATGAATTAGCTGTTGTTGCCTGCCAACAACACAAGCACAATGTTGTTACAATGTGGGTTTAAAAAGTAACTTTTTTTTTGGTCTTTTGGTCTGGTTAGATAAACCTGAGATTAATTACTTTCAGCTCTGGGTAGCAACCTAGCATTCACAGGAAAAGTAGGACCTGGTATCTAGAAAAAAACGGCATATAATAATTGGGGAAATATTTTACTAAAACTCGGGGCTGCAGATAGAAACCAGAGAGAGGTAAACTCCAGCCTACTAAAAATGATATGTTGAGAATATGGAATAGGTTGTCCTGTGAGCCAGTGAGCCTCAGATAGGAGAAGTACTCAAAGGAAGAGAAGGTTAAAATAGGTGATGACGATAAGGCCCTTCTAACCTAAGATTCTTTTATTCAAGAGGATGACTTTTCAGAAGCATCAGCTCCTTTAGTATTTGCTTATTTAAATGGTTCCTGGCTTTAAAAAATGATGTGCGAGTATGTGTGTGTTTAAAGGATGGGCCTTCCCTAGTTGTCATTCAAATCAGTGGCATAATTAAAGAGAGGCACAGCTGTCTGAGCGCGTGTGCATCCCTACAATCTGGGAGAGGAACAGGGTGGAAGGAAAGCTTGAAAAGGGAGCGCATGGGGCAGACTTACATTACCTGAACACATATCTGATTCCTTCAGTGGAGGGTGTATACTTTACATGCATACTAAAATACCTTAAGAGGTTACAGAGTACTTCATACATCATTTATGAGGTTGACTAAAGTTACAGGAAAACTACAGATAGGAAAACGTTTTTAAAAAGGCGGGGGAGAGGTGTGGATATGACTGTTACTCGCATTATGTGGAGTGTGCAGCTTCTGATAGCAACAATCTATTCCATATACAGCAAACACTTACTCATGGTTACACTACTCACTACAACAGGCATTTAATTCAAAGATATTTTCAAATACTCAAAAAATTTAAAAAGGGGTCTTTTGTGCTGTTGATAATTAGTCACCAATTCTTTTAAGATTAAAGTCGTCCCCCCTCATCCACAGAGAACACGTTCCAAGACCGCCAGTGGACGCCTGAAACCGTGGCTAGTACTGAGCCCTACATATACTGTACTATGTTTTTCCTGTACATATCTACCTATGATAAAGTTTAATTTATAAATTAGGCACATTAAGAGATGAACAACAATAACTAATAAAATAAACCTAGTTATAACAGTATGCTGTAATAAAAGTTATGCAAATATGTGCACTGTCTCTCTCAAAATATCTTTACTACATGTAATATTTTCAGACTGTGGTTGACCTCAGGTAACTGAAACCACAGGTAATGGGGGACTACTGTACAACGCTGTATCTTTTGTAAACACTACTTCCAAGTACTTCATACATTCTAGAACTCAATAATCCTTTTAGCAGTATCAATTTCTAGAAATTAGAAATGAATGCTAGAGAAAACTCTCCTGTTGGATCAGAAGACAATTTCAAGCTCTGTGCCTCACAGCGGCCCCTTTGGGCCTTGCCTGCCCAGAAGTCAAGCCCCGTCTAGTGCTCACCTAGAAGCTCCCTGAGCCAAGGCTCAGCGGCCCCTCTGTGTAAGCCCCTCCTCCTCGCCTTGGAGTGCAAGGCTCCTTTTCTCCTCATGGTCATGGTGTAATGTAGTATCTTTTTTTAAATTGTAAATTATATAGAATACTTTTTGAAAATAGGAGGGGCATAAATATTAAATAATAAAATCATACCAAGAAATAGACTTACATATAAAATTGGGAAGGAGTAATAACTTATGGTGATTATATACTTTCAGGGATAAATCTAAACTATTTTTTCTTATGGTGGGGGAGGGAATATGGAAAATCTATGTGTCATACACAACATGCCTCATTAGTTCATCTAGAATGTCAGTAATGGTACAGAGAGGATAATATGTCAACAATATTTGGAGATACCATCTGTGCATCTCCCTATTCTAGTTAGCAAATGTTCACATACTATTATCAGCATTTTAAGCTAACTATGTATGAAAATCGAGATTTTTACAAAAGATAAACTAAGGGGTATTCTTTTCACAATATTGGCAAGGATATTTTAAATAACAACGTCTGTTAATAAAAAATTAAATAAGTTTTGGGTGATATATTTTTATAAGTGACTGCCAGTATTTTATTTATACAAATAGCTTTAAAATGTTAGCAGCCAAGCACTGAATGACCAGTTTGCTTAGAAAAGAATGGGCTTCCACTTATGTGTTGTTCTAGTATACTTATTAATAAGCCTCATTTCTCTCTGAAACCATCCTAATTAAGATGATACGCTCTCCCTCAGTCCTTCAATTAATCTGGTGTCATGGAGTGATGATTGCTAACTGGATGTCCTCCTTCACCAGCCCTTCCGTTTCAGCTCACTATGAGAATATTCCAGAAGTTCAACAGTGAACACAAATTTACTTTCCAGCTGTGTCACACTTAGAATTTTCTAGTGCCTATAAAAATCTTTAAATATATAAAGATTTCAAAATATGAAGGAATTTTGCTAATCTTAAATATTACGACTGAAGAAACTAAGCTTTTAAGCATAGACTTCAAGGAAAGTATAAACGTATCCAGAAAGCCTAAGTTCAAACATGAAGAAAAGCTACTTCACAGCTTCTAGTCACCCATTTCATGGCAAACAACCACTCTAGCAACTCTCAAAAAAGCCTTATGGTTCAGGGTTAAGATATTTTAAACACTTCTTAGTAACCTAGACCATTACGGATCTTTGGTAAACCACTTCTAATGGATGAATATTTGCTCTAAAGGCCAAATTTTTTTTTTTTTTTGTCTTTTTTGTGACCAGTAAGGGGATCACAACCCATGGCTTGGTGTCGCCCGCACCGCTCTCGGCCAGTGAGCGAACCGGCCATCCCTATATAGGATCCGAACCCGCGGTGGGAGCACTGCTGCGCTCCCAGCGCTGCACTCTCTCAAGTGAGCCATGGGGTTGGCCCAAAGGCCAAAATTTTAATTTGATTTCAGACTATGAATTTTTTAAAAGTCTGTTTGCACACAGTGACCGCTGAACTAACCCTGAGACATGGAAGAAACAAGAAGGGAAGCCTCCTCTGGGAAACACTAGGGAAGCCAACTCGAGATGATTCCTATTTGGTGAAGATAATATAATATGATGAGGAAATCATCAGTTTATCAGAATTACTGGCCCACAACCAGACACAAAGCATGCCTAAATTTGGTGAGGTAGGGCTAAGTGTATATAATTCTTAATTTATTATGCTACCAGAAACAAAAACACTAATTAAATCCATAGACTGAAAAGACCTAAGAATGTAAGTGCATCCTGCTAGTGCCTTCCACAAGGTCACATGCAATAGCAACACTGATTTGATGCTCCCTCCTCCTCCCTCTCCCGTTTATTCTGGTGTAAAGTGCTCAGAGCCAGAGAAATGAATGAAATGCAAACAAATATAAAAAAAGGAAAACCTGGTCTCATAACAGAGATTACAAGTGTTTTCCCTAAGTGCCTGATACTGTCCTCCATGCAACAACTGTTCTGGAATGCTACATTAAATCAGATTTAATTTGGTACATTAAGAATTAAAGTTGCACATGTACATGTCTTAACCGAAAAGAAAAAAAAAGGTCAGGGACATAGCACCATATAAAATTACCATGAAAGTTAATAACATTTAATGCTCTAATCACAGAGCAAGGTCTTCAGGTTCTAAAATTCTTATACTACCTATGTTGTAATACTGTAAGAAATGATCTAATCTCTGACTCCCCACAAGTACTTTATTGCTTTATGGTTTGCAAAGTTTCAGTCATTCCAAAACTTTCATCAGGATAAAAACCAACAGTTAATGTTTTACTTTATTACTTATTTATTTACGTATCTTTTGTTTTCCAAAGATACTTGTATTTAAAAAAATTTTTTAAATTTTATTGGTTATGAATATTCATGCGGTATAAAGCTGACCATCACCACTCGTGCCCAAGATGTGATGGCCAGATCAATACTGGCAGCATGCCCATTACCACAAATTGCAATTATACCCCACTTCCCCCACCCAATTAATCCTCGAGCTCCCTCTCCCTCTTCCTCCC
>NW_007727649.1:6142-51565 GCF_000696425.1 Galeopterus variegatus
CCATAGCCATCCCTGCAAAACAGAGCTGCTCGTTCTTAAAGGTCCCAGCCAAAGTCCTGGCTTTGACTCTCACCAGTTGAATTTGGGGCCACAGTGCCCCTCCTGGGCCAGCCATTATGGACAGAGGACAGGTGTATGCTGACTGATAGTGCCTGGGGTATCAGCTCCACCCAGACCACATGGACTGAAGAGGAGGTGAGAGAACACCCCACGGCACTGTGAACAAAATGGGGAAACTGTGGCTGGGAAGGCAGAAACCATGTGCGCCCAATGCACAGGGCCACCTTGCCACCAGCAACCCCGCGGCGGTGTGCGAGAAGGTGGGTCGTTGGGGGCCTCCGCAGCGTGCTTATGGAAATGAGATGTAAGAGCTCGACCTAGAGAGTCCCAGAGCAGATGCTGACGGACTTGGACATGATTATAACGTAGAGAAAGAAGTCTTAGTTTGGAAGAAATCATGTTCTTTAATGTTCTACATAGATTGAACCAGATGGAAGCCTGGATACAGCATGGAAGTGTCACAAGGGGATCCACCCGCCACGCTCCACTGTGGCTCTGTCTTCATCATCCAGTCACAGACAAAAGCATGAGCATCCCAGCCCAGCAGGAGCTTGTGACCTGGGAGAGGGAGGGCTCTGCAGGCTCGCCCAGGGCTGGCGCCCCCCAGGAAACGGATGACGAGAAAGGGAAAGAGGTCACCCGTCAATCTCAGGTCTTGGCTCTGTGTCCAGACCACTTCTCTCCACCCCTGCCCACGTCTTCCATTCATTCAGAGCTGTCTCCCCTCGGTGCCAGCGCGAGCGTCACAGACGCTGACAACTCTGCCCCAGGTGCTCGGGCCTCCTGGAGCTTCTGCCCAGTGGACAGGCCATCAGCCAGATAATTTGTTTGGTGTTGTACAGACAGAGGTGGGGAAATCCGTGCTGTCTGTATTAGTCTGCTCGGGCTGCCATAACAAAGCATCCCAGACTAGGGGGTAGGACAACAGAAATCTGTTTTCTCACAGTTCTGCAGGCTAGAAGTCCAAGATCAAGGTGCTGACAGGGTTGCTTCCTTCTGAGGCCTCTCTCTTTGGCTCGAGATGGATGTCTTCTCCCTGTGTCCTCACGTGGTCTTCCCTCTCTGCCTGTCTGGGTCCACGTGTCCTCTTCATATACAGACCCCAGTCAGACTGCCTGGGGTCCGCCCTCACGCCTCGCTTTAACTTCATACAATCTCCAAATGCAGTCACATTTGCAGGTACTGGGAGTTAGGACTTAGTATATGAACGAGGTGGCGTGATTTAGCCCCCAGCAGTGCCTGTACTCACAGAGATCATGTTGTAATGAAGCTGAAAGTTAATTAATAGACCTACACAATAGCTAATAATTACTCTAGTGTAAGATACCGGCGAATCACTGGAGAATCTCACCTAGTTGGGGGGTGGCGTGGAGGTCACTCCAAGAGGCTTCCTGGTCTTGCTGGAGCTCGACAGGGTAGTCTGTGCAGAAAGTAACAAGGCGGAGAGAGGCTAAAGACTGTTGCTGTGGAAGGATCAGTTTATGCAAACACCCAAGGCTGGGAGCACTTGTCAGAGTCAGGAAACCAAGGGAGGAGATGAAGAGAGCATGGCAGGCAAGGGGGTGGTCGCAGAGCCTTCTAAGCCAAAGTCAGGAAAGCTTTAAAGGCTCTCAGGAGGATGCCGGCCCGCGGCGCTGTGAAGCTCCCTCTGTCAGCAGCGTGGGGAGAAGATCGTAGGAACACGGAGGCCTGAGGAGGCTGTGGCGGGTTCCAGGAAGGAGGTGATGGGGTCTTTGCTGAGGGTGGCAGCATTTGAGGACATGGGAAGGAAAAGACAGCCCTGGGGGTCCTCCCTGCGCCCTTCGTACACATGCCCGAGAGCGAACCCACCCTGCAGCAGCTCTTCCCACGTCTGCGCAGCTCTGTCTTTGCAAAACCATGAGGAAGACCAGGGGGATGGAAGGAGGGAAGGAGGAGGGGAAGCCGGCAGGCAGGGTGCCAGGCACTCCGCAGCACGTGGATGAGGGGCTTCAACCTCACTCCGTGCGAGGCTGGACTCCACCCCTCCCCTCTGCTCCCCACCTACAGTTCAGCTGGGCCATACTCTGGCCCCACGCTGGTGGTGGTCCCGGGCTCCATTTCTGTTCCTGGCCAGGACCAGGGACTCCGGGCTCCCACAAGTCCCTCCCAAGAAACAGGTGCCAGAGCCTGCACAGGCCACCTTGCTGTGTGCTGCGTGGCATCCCCGCCTCCTCACCCTCTCTGGCCTCGGCTGGGGGAGTGGGCCCCTATCTGACCAGGGGCTGTGTCCTCCACAGCAGCCTGGGAGTGGGGCTCCCTGCTGGGTGGTTACAACCAAAGCAGTGAGGGCTTCCTGCAGGGGCCTTGCCTGTGAGGCACAGAGACAGCAGCCGCGGCCCTCGCTGGCGCGCCCTGCGTGTGCGCTGAGCACTCACTGGGCACTCCACCCTGCTCAGTGCTCTACTTCCTTCTCTCAGGTTTGTCCTCACATCAGTGTTAGGGGACAAGAATGATGATCATGCCACTGCACAGATGGGGAAACTGAGGCAGAGAGCAGCTACCAACTTACCTCAGGGGGTGGCAAAGTGGTGGCACAGCTAGAGCTCAGACCCTGGCATTCTGGCTCCACGGGCCACGTTCCTAACTCCCCTGCTGGTTCTGGGCTCAGGGAGGCCTGGCTGGGTGGCTGACCTGTGACAATGCTGCCTGAGGGCTGACTCAGGGCAGGGGGAGGAGGCTGTCAGCTGTCCCTGTGACCTCTGATGAACACATCCCAGGTGGCCCAGTACGCCACGTGCCCCCACTTGAAGGGCAACATGGTCTGAGTCAAAAGAGCACAAAGTCCCACCCCAGCACAGGTGTGCCTGTGCAGGCCTGAGAGCTGGCGCTTGGTGGCCCTGGGGTTGGCCTCCTCCAGCCAGGCTAGGGACCCTGCTTGCCGTGCCTGGAGCTGCCTGGACCAACTGGTGATGGTGAAGGCCAGCACTGCTCTGATGGGCTCAGGGCTGAGTCGGGGCCGCCCCTGCCCGGGGTGGGGCCTGCAGGGAGGGGGAGGGAGGAATTCAAACCCAGCATCAGAGCCACATTCCAGCCCCCATTGGCCTCCACTGGCTTGTGACCCTAGAAGAGGCTGGGGCCAGGGCTGCCTCATCTTCTTCTAAATTTCCTTCTATCAAATTGCCCAACAAATCCTAATTCACACTCTCCCTGCGTGTTGACCGCTGATGCCTCTGCTCCCGCCCCAAATAAGTGATCTCAAGTGAGAAGGTGACCAGAGAGAGGGGTGAGGCCTCTGCAGGATTCTGGAAGGGCAGCCCCTCCCCTGCACCCCTGGGGAGGACGCATCCAGGAGGCCGAGTCAGAAACACCTCCTTCTGGCCCTCCACACAGAGGCTGACCCACATGGGACAGATGTGCGTCCCCTCACTGCCTAGAGACTAGACAGAGAGGAGCAGAGGTTGGGCCCCCGTCCCTCGGCTCTTGGGGGTGTCTCCTACTGAGGCATCATGTATGCCATGTCACTGTGGAGTAGACAGGAGGCTCCCAGAGGCTGCCCGGGACCCTGGCTGGTCAGGGAGGCCAAGCTGGGGACATGGGACAGGGTCTGAGTCCTCAGGGACCAAGGGCAGAAGGAGGGATTGACCTATTCCAGGCAGCATGGCTGTGGTCTGAGGCCCAGAATCAGAAACCATTGCCTGTGGCCAGTCGGCCCCACGGTGGCCAAGCCCTGCCCTAGCAAAGAGCAAAGACCCTCCCAGGTCTCCCCCAACTCTTTCTTCATCCCTCTCCTGACACCCAAGGAACTGCCGTGAATTGCAGCTGCTGCCACCACCTTCTAACCGCGGCTTTTGTTCCATCTTTCTGCCCCAGGAGCCTAGGGTAGGCTCCTCCAGGTGTGCTCAGGTAGGTCCCACCAGGTGTGTGCGCGGCCCAGGCAGCCCGCTCTGTTCTGTACTGCGCAGTCACTAGGGTTTTTGGTGTCACCCACCCACCGCCATTCCGCTGTGTGTCTCTTTATCTCCACAGTCAGTGCTCCTTGAGAATCCTGGAGCTGAGGCCGGAGCCAGTCTGCCAGGCCATGGCGGCACGTTCGCTGCAGAGGCTGAGAGAAAGTGAGAAGCCAGGTGCCCTGAGAACCCTCGGCGGCCTTCCTGACTTTCCTGGCTCTTCCATCTCACCAAGGGCCTCCACCCCGGGGGGCCGAGACCCCTGCTGCCCCCTGCCCCTGCCTCCTGTGCCAGCAGCACTGCTGACCGCTGCCCACTGTGCATCCTCCAGGCCCACCTGACTCCGGCTGTTGCCATGACAACCAGCTTTGTGAGGGGCCCTGGCCTTGGCGGGGCTTTGTGTCCTGGGGCTCCTGGGCCACCTCGGGGAGGGAAGCCCGCGAGCCCACGCAACACTTTCCCCACACCGTGCTGCCCCTCCCTGCTCATGCCACCTCACACACGCACGTGCACACCAGGCGCCTGCGACTCTGCGGCCCATTTCAGATGGGGGAAGGGCCTCAACGTGGACGCATCCCCACGTCCCTCAGGGAGGCGCAAGCCTGGCTCTGTGTCCTCAACCCACGCTCTCAAGATGCTGCGATCTGTTCAAAGCCTGAACTCGGCATCCGGCTCCCTTGACCAGATTCTGAGCTTAAGTGACTCCCCGGGAACTCCCGTGTGTTGGGCCGACTGTTCCTGGACTCCTGTTACGATTCATAACTTGGTTACGGCTTGGAGCAGGTAAATATGGAGCTTTTGATTTGGACTCAGAAAAACACATTGCAAAGCACAGACCAGGACTGTCAGAAAGATGCCGCTCTGGCGTGCAAGCCACCTGCCTGGGCAGTGGATGAGGCTGGGCACTGTGGCTGTGTCCAGGGACTCGCCTGTGTCTGGGCCAGGTGGGCAGCTGCTGGGAAGGTGCGTGTCCCAGGGTGGTCCCCTGAGGTGGGCGATTACCCACACACGCCCCGCCGCCACCCACAGGCCCCCGCTCTCCCAGCCGCGCAGACAAGCCCTGCAGCCCGCAGTGGCCGAGGGAGGCCTCTGCCGACTGGAGTGTCCTTTCTCCTCATTTTCCACTTTCGGTCACTGTGGGACTGGTTGGTCTCGAGACTCTTCTTGCAGCTGCATTACACTGTATTACACTGGACAGCTTGACGGCCTTGGGGTTCGGGCAGCGGGTGGAGGCTGCCCTACCCCAGCCACGGGCTGCCGTCTCTTCCTCACCACCTCGCCCTTCCTCTGGTCTCCTGGTGCTCCCCCCACCCACCGTGCACCCTTCTCCCCAGACCCTTGACTTATATTAGCTGGAGACCCTGAACTGCAGAGCCAACCGCCCAGTGCCCTGCCCATGGTCTGAACGAGAGTCCAGGGATGACCTTCAACCTAGGAATCATTCATGGCCTCCCAGGACCGAATGCCCCTGTCCACTGGGCTGGGCGGGGTATGTTCTCCACGCATGGATGCTCAGTGGCACCCAGCACCCAGGGACACGTGCTTGGCCTGACCTGTGGCATCCAACCGAGTGCCTCAGGGGACCAAGATGTACTTGGAGGAGGGCAGGAGGCAGTGACTGAGAGGAGGGAGCATGTGGGAGAGGGGACAAAGCATCCCCCAATGTCCTCCCTGGACGGATGTCAGTGCCAGCCCCCAGGACTAAGCCACAGTGGAGCCATTTGCGGTGGCCCTCAGTGGGGCTGAACAGACACTGCAGCCTGTCATTGGATGTGGACAACCAGCCTAGCAGGCTGTGGCCACTGTGTGCTCTGCCCGCCCCATCCTGAGGACACAAGGTGAGGAAGCCACTCTGCAGCTCCCACCCGAGTCACCCCAGGCCTGGCTGCAGACAGCTCGAGGTTGAGGGTTTCATTACTCAGACACCAAAGAGCAGGAAAGGAGGCGAAAATCACACCGGCACCCCCAGCAGCCCCAGCCATGCAGCCAGATCCCAGCTCACCACGTCGTCACAACGAATGGAATCCCCTGCCCTTTGCCTTCAGATGAAGATCTGAATAATGGTTGCGTTTCCCAGAACGGTTCAATTGTTTTCCCACAATAACTCTCTTAAACGCAAAAGAGAGTTCCTCACTGCGTCTCAGCGGTCTAAAGAGATGCGGGTGCTGGGGGCGGGGTGGGTGGCACACCCCGTGTTCCTGGCCTCAGCTTCTCGAGCCTCAGCCTGGAACCCACAGTGTGCAGTTCAGGTGACAGCGATCGCAGACTCACCCGCCGGGCACACACCACTGAGCTATCCTCCCAGAAAACCACCTTCCAGGAATGCCAGCCCACCCCTTGCCCTAGGGGCAGAGCCTTGGAGTGGGTGACCCAGAACGTGCAAAGGAATATGCAGAGGCCTCCCCTGCACCAGCCCTGCCTGACACTCTCGGTGGCCCTGTCATTTCTGGCCTGCCGCCCTCTTTAGCAAGGGACCACGTGGGCACACACCACTGAGCTATCCTCCCAGAAAACCACCTTCCAGGAATGCCAGCCCACCCCTTGCCCTAGGGGCAGAGCCTTGGAGAGGGTGACCCAGAACGTGCAAAGGAATATGCAGAGGCCTCCCCTGCACCAGCCCCGCCTGACACTCTCGGTGGCCCTGTCATTTCTGGCCTGCCGCCCTCTTTAGCAAGGGACCACGCAGCGCCTGGTTCCCACCTCGTGCTCAATAAAGCTTGATGGGCTTGTTGGTCAGTAACAGGGCAACTGAGGCCTTGCAGGGCCTCTGCTGGAACTTCTCGAAGCTGCAGTGTTACAGCAGCAAGGAAGACCGGACGAGTCAATGGAGGGAGGCCCAGAAACTGCAGGTTTGGTGCCCACAGTGCCCTCCTGGCTCTTTTCTTTATTGAAGTCCCCCTGCACCGGGCACATTACTGGGAATGACATTGGAGCTATTGGAGGCAGCAGCTTTGACAAATCTGCAGGCTCTGGCCCACAGCTCTCCTCTCATATGGTCCCACGGGCTCACTCTCAGATTGCCACACTGCTCTGGGGCCCTGGGAACCGTCTGCCTGTGGCCTCTCTGGAGGTTGAGACCTCAGACACACCCTGGCCTTGGAAACTTCCCAAAGTCCCGGGCTAATCCCTGCCCAAGATTCTGACTCAACAGGTACAGGGTGGAAGTCTCCCGGGTGCCCGGTGTGCAGCCAAGGCTAACCCACTGTGCTGGAGAACCCGGGCACACCCACAGCCATGGGGCGGACATGCCACGAGCGAGAGCTGTGCTGCTCCGGAGCTGCCCTCGGGAGCCTGCAGTAAGTCACGGGCAGGCTCCAGTGCTTCAAGGCCAGTGTGTGGTTGTGCCCCACAGCCTGCTGAGCTTGTGTGGGCAGCCAAGGGGAATCTGCAGCCTGGGCCTGACATGCCTGACCTGACATGTCAGTGGGGCAGACACGGGTGGGAATTCAGTGGGCGGGCTGACGTGCTCCAGCCCTGCTGCTGACTAGCTGCTACACTGAGCTGCTCACTCAGCACCTGCTGTGCAATCGCGGCCAAAACCACACGGTTTGTTTCTCTAATCAGCCACATTAGAATACGTTGACAAAAATCCCTAGCAAATAACTTTCAGAATGAAAATTAGAAGTGGGCAATTGTATTACTTTTCTAGTTTAGAGCTATGAACAATAATTCTGTTTCTAAGCCTTATAGAAGGGCTGTTTGCACACGAGTCTTATTTCACCTGCTAAAGAAGACGTCCCTTGAGGGAGAGGAGCAGGAGCTACCCGCTGCATGTCATCTTTGCACTTGACGTCGGCTGTTTTTGACTGAGCACTGTGCCAGGCACTTTGTGTGACTGTCTTGTTTAGTCTCACAAGCACCCTACACATGAGGACTCTTGTTGTGACCATTTTACAGATGGGAAAGTGGAGGTTCTGGGAGGTTAGGTGACTTCCCCCAGGTCTCATAGCCCACAAGTCTATGGACTCCAGAGCCTGCACTTTCAGCTCCTCTAAGACATCAACAGTCAGTTAATTCTAACAGAGGGGCATCTGCTTTAAGAACTGTAACCCTCTTGTTTCTGATGGACAATCCCATGATTAATAGCAGTCAATGAAACAGTACATAAAGCAAATATGCATCTACTGAACCAAAATTTCCAACTGAACGTTGCTAGAATTTAAAAAATGCATCCTTAAAGAAAGTGTTTTGGGTTCCAGTGCATATTTATTACTGTGCAATTTACCACTGACCCATATGCCATTCTCCTGCTGTTAAAAGCACAGGCAGTCATGGACAGCAGCACCGTGCAGGAGGCCTCGTGAGCAAGGCCGCAGCCCGGCACCAACTAGGACCCTATACTTGTCAAGGAGATCACACTGGTCTCCAGGGTCACTTGTGAACTGGAGGTGTTATATTTACACCCTTTCTGAAAAAGAGCAGACATGCACAAAAATAAATATAGCCACATATGCATAGACACCAGTGGGCTAGTTCCATTTCACTGGTGGGGCTCCAGACCCCACATAAGCAGAGTTCATCAACAGAGTGTTCAGCACACTTTTGTCAAGGCTTCGTGAGGGTGCTTCTTCCTATGCCCGCTCTCGTTGCAGTTGCATTATACAATGTTTTTGGAGTTATAAACTTATAGAGATGGAGAGCATCTCTAGATGTGGTTGCCAGGGGCTGGTGTGCAGAGGCACGGGGAGGAGGAGGGCAGAGGACGTGGCTGCAGACGGGCAGCACGAGGGATTCCCGTGACGACGGGCTGGTCTGTGTCCTGGCGGGGGCAGGGGGGGTTGCACAAGCCCACATGTGGTAAGATTGCATGGAATTAAATGCTCACATACACACACACCTGCATGCATGTGAAATGTGACACTGAACAAGGTCAACAGACGGCACCAATGCCAAGTTCCTGTGACATGAAACTGTGAGTAGTTTTGCAAGATGTGACCATTGGGGGAAACTTAGTGAAGGGAACATGGGAAGGCAGAGGTGTGCCACACAAGGGGCTGTGGTGGGCATAGTGACGGCCATATCATGCTGACAGGGAGTCATTCCCCAGGTTGGCTGGGAACGTGCTCTGGAAATCTGGGATTTCCTCGGCCACTTGCATGGCACTGTGCGGCACGGCACTGGCGCCTTGCAGGGCTGGGGCTCCTGCCCTTAGAAGTGTGTGCGCAGAGCCAGGTGCTGCTCAGTACAGCGATTGGCCTTCTGCTTACCTCCACCCCTTTCGTCTGAGGCCTGCTGCTAGTGATCATCGAAACAAACTGCCGGCCAGAAGCGTCACCTGGAGGCTCGAGTCCAAGGAAACAGGGTGGGGTCCCTGGAGCAGACCCTGGCAGCAGCTTATCCTCAGGGGTCCTGCTTTGACACTTTAAGTGTGGATCTAATCAGCTCATTACCTAAGAACCTCTTATTAGGACCTGTTGCAGTAGGTGCTAATTGAAGTGAAGTCCCTGGAGACTACTCTTCCCCAAGGATAGGGAGGGAGGGAACCCTAGCTGCCACTCAGCTTGTGATCAGGCGGGCGCTAGGCCAACCCCCAAGTCTCGTGACAGCCACAAACGCAGTGAGGTGGTGAGTTTTGAGGGGCATCTTTGCTTCTCCAGCGGTTGGTATCACGGTTCTCCATCCCAGCTGCAAGTCAGCATCTTGGAGAAAAAAGCACGTGTCCAGCCCCACCCCAGGATCAGGCCCCGATGGCAGCATTTTCTACAAGCTTCCCAGTGACACGATGTGCCACCAGCACTAGGACCACTGCTCTGCATCTTCATCTCAAGAAACAGTGACGGCAGCAATCGGCAGCCGGCACGAGGAGTGGCGCGCGCTGGGGAGGGTGGCGGGGAAGCGGTGCTTCAGGACCGGCATGCGCTCAGACAGGCCTGTTGGGACCTGAGCTCCACAGGCGAGCTTCAGAGTGCCCGATTTAGAGTTCTTGCTGGAAGGCGCAAATGCACATGTGTATGTCAGGAAGTGTCCCTGCACCTCCTGTGGTGACTGGTCTACACCTCTCAGGACTTGGCTTGTGTAACATCTTCCCACTGACCGCTTCCCAGGCCGCGTTCACGACCGCCAGCTCCATCTTCTCCAGCTTCTGTTTCCAACAGATTTTATTGAGAAGCTCCTCTGAGCACAGCGCTGGGGACCTGATGATCTGTGAAGCACCCTCCATGCCCCTGAAGCACCTGGACCGGGGCTCTCCCAGCCTGAGCACCAGCCCTCTGCTCTGGGCCCTGTGGACAATGCCCCTGTCCTGGGGAGCACCACGCCAAGCTCTTCCCACCTGAAAGGGACAGGTCTGTGCTGCACCTCCAGATTCTGAAGACACCAGGAGAGCAAACCACCACCCTGCTATGACCGTCTTCCCAGAGACTTGCCCACAGCCCACAGCAGTGGCAGGAAAGGCTGAGTATCCAGAACTCTAGTCGGGATCCCCAAGAGAACCCAAGTTGGGGAGGCCCTGGGGGTGACAGGCAGGATCCACCACAGACACATCAGCCGGTGACTCTCAGCCACTGAACCTCTGAAGGGTGGTTTTAGAGCTGGAAAATGTATCAGGAGCCTTGAGATGCTTGTACTTTCTGGACTTTTGGGAAATCTAACCAAGGAAATAATCAGAGATGAGAACAAAACATGATGTTAAAAAATACTTGCTGAAATTCTGGCTGCTCTCCAAAAACCACAGCTTTGCTTTATACACGCCAGATCAATAGCGAGAGCCAATACTCACAGCGTTTATGTGCTGGGGCCACTGGGCCCTTACACGCTCTTACACACATCGCCCCCCCCAGTCCTCACGGACCTCCCAGCCCAGGTCAGCCACCAGTGGCAGCTGTCCTTGCATCGTCCCGTCAACACCGTGCCCAGCTGGGGGGACGGGGCTCACGACGCAGCCTCTCTGATGACAGAGGGCACAAGCCAGCACACTGAGCTGGAATGCCGGCATGGGCTCCACACACCCAGCACAACGGACCCAGGGGCGATGCCACGCGAGCCCGGCTTTACACATCCTAGACATAGTTTCTGTTCTGCTTTTCTTATTTTCCTGGTTAAGCGTGGGGCCACCCCAAACCTCTGTCTTTAAACAGGACATGATTAAACATAAAGAATGTCAGTCAGCAAACAGTCTTAGAGATACACACAAATCCTTACCATTCTCTTGTGTGATTGCTTGTTTCATGTGAGGTTATTATAAAGTGGAGTCCTCAGGAAGAGCCACTTTCTCACTGTAGACCGAGATCCCCCAGAGTTACAGGGACGGTGGCGATGGTGGGGAAAGCGTGACCCCGAACTCTCCTTAACAGTGGGTGGGCATCAAACAACCGGACTTCAAGTCCGAGATCCCCCTCTGCTGGCTGGGGGCCTTTGGTCAGGCCACTGACCTCTCTGAGCCTCTGTTTTAATTTATAAAATGGAGACAGCATTGTGCTCCTGGATCACCAGGCCCCTGACCTTATGAGCGATGTGGGGACACAGAGACCCACGGAGTCCCAGTGACATGGGGTGGTATGCACAGAACAGCGCCGCTCCTGCCCCTCAGGGAAGGCAGGAGGCCAGCGAGGACTCTGGAGGGCGAGGGTCTGCGCCCGCCCCTCCCTGCAAACAGCAGCCTCGGGAGGGACCGTGGCCGCAGCTCTGGACAACACCGGCTCAGAAGGAAGCGCTGCAGCCAGAGCCGAGCACATGGCTCTGAGGCACAAATGAACAGGTCCACGTTGGGGCGAATCTCAGGCTGCATGTCGGCCCGCATCCTGGTCCTGGAGGTGTGGGTGACACGACGTTCAGCAGCCCTGCCGGGACTGTGCCTGGCAGCTCAGGGAGACAAGGGCTGGGTGTGCGTGGTGAGGCTAGGCTGTGGGAGCCAGTGGGCACCACCCGCTCTGCTCCTCTGTGGCTTGTGTGCCAAGTGGGACCTCCTGGAGTCTCTAGCTCACAGGTCATTCTTAAGGGTTAGCAGGTCATAGTTCAAAGGTGCCTGGCTTGGAGTAAGGGGTATATACGTACTTGCCAAATAAGACACATCAGTGGAACAGCAGGTATTTCCACAGCATATCCCCAGGGAACACAACCTGCTCATGGCCTGGTCTGTGTCCCTGTGGCACCCGGGATACTGGGTGTCACATCACCTGGGTGATCCTAGCCTTCCTGTGCCGACCCTGAGCATCCTCAGGAAGTGGGAGCGGCATGCTCAGTCAGGCCGAGCAGCTCTCCAGCGCCTTCCAGCTACACGGGCAGGACACCCTGTTCTTCTCTACTCGTAGGTCGCCTTCACCCTGATGCCGGCCTCGCCACTGGCTGCATTTCCAGTGCTCCCATCCCAGCTCTGGGTGGTCTGGGACCATCCCTTGTGACTCTTAAGAAATGCCCTCTTAGGAAGCAGGGTGAAATAATTGGACCTACGCCCTCCCCGCAAGACCGCGGCATGCTGCGAGAAGGCGCTGATAACAGAGGACCCAGAGTGGGAGGCGGCCCGTGGTCAGCCAAAGACGTCCCTCAGCTGTGGGGCTCTTGGGAGGAGCCTGCGACGAGCCCGTGTGGTCTGCCCTGACCACCCCGAGCATCCTCTGCGGGACGAGGGAGCCACGTCGGGGCCCTTCAGCCGCACACGCCCACGCCGCGGCTCCTGGACGCCACCCTCGCTCCCGCTGCGGTGCTCTTGGGGGTCTCAGAAGAGCGGCCACGGCGCCTGGCTGGGCACGGCTGACACTGGCCCGTCCTGGGTGCTGGTGCTGCTGCCCCTTCTCGGTGCAACACTTCGGGCCCTGCTTGTCCTGCCACTGTCATCTGAAGCACATGGAGGGTACTCTTTCTGCTGCCGTTGCTATTTCTCCCAGCTGAATTCAGTCACCTCAGGCCCGGCCTCTAAAGGAGGGCGCCAGGCCCAGCGTGCGGGGAGGCGGCCGCGCCTGTCACCACCCAAGTGGCTGCCATGCCCACAGGCAGCTGCGAAACCCAATTCAGTTCTGTTCTGTCTTTCTACAGATTAGATCTCCCTGCTTTCATCTCTCAGGAAGCCTTCCTCCACCATCCTCTGAGACCTCAAATTCCAGACACGGGCTTCCCTTTCTCAGGCAAGGCCCCAGCCTCTTTGAGCCACTGTCGCCTCCTCTTAATTATTTTATGTTAAAACTTAGCTGTAGGTATTTGTGGTGTGCAGTGCATTGTTTCAATACGTACACATACTGAACAGTGATTCACTTAGGGGAGACAGCATGTCCATCACCTGAACATTTATCTTTTCTGTGTGGTGATTACATTCGAGATCTTCCTCTTTGGCTACTTAGAAATACACTACGACATCATGAGCTCTCGTCAGCCCAGAACGCCAGAATTTATTCTTGCTGTCAGCCCTTCTTTAAATGAGAACCATGACGCTGCCCCACAGGAGGTGCAGGGACGGGGAAGCATGTGGAATGCACCTGCTGCAGAACCTGGCGCCGAGGGACGCAGCAGTCATCATTGCTGTGTGTTCCTGGCTTGCGGTCCCCAAATGCACCTCTCTCCTATCCTTGCGGGGGACCCACCTCTCAGGCCCACTACCCCTTCACTCCTCAGCCTGATGAGTTCCCATTCACCCCTCCGGTGGGTCAATTCTGCGAAGCCCTCCCTGATGGCCTGCATGCTCCCAGAGCCCCAGCGTCTGCCCCAGCCAGCGAGCATGTGCCTCCCACGTAAGATGGGAGCCTCCCCAGCACAGGGACTGTGCTTTGGTTATTTCTCTAGGCCTTAGTATAGTGTCTAATCAGTATAGCACTTGCCACTAAGTTGACGTGATAAACTTTGGTTGCAAATAAATAGCTTATCTTGCCATATAGAAATAACTGATTTCCACAACAGTGCCCACACAAGACCCTCCACACACACACACCTGCAAATGTTCACACGTACACACACATCTCACACAGACTCACATACCCAACCCAGCTCAGCCAACACTTACCCACCACTGTCACATGCCAGGCACCGCACTTGTCCTGGAGATGGAAAGACAGGAGGGCTCAGGACCCAGATGTCTACGCTCGCTGCAAGGCTGACTCTAGACGGAACGCACCATGTTTGGGGCAGGATGGCGCCTGCTTCCATCCACCCCTCGGTGGGGAAAGATTTCTGGTGAGATAAGGAGACAAATGTGTTGTAGGCATGTCCCCATATTCAAGACATGCCTGGCAAGGTCCAAAGCTACAGAGACTGAGGAAATGTCGCAGAGGGGAGGAGACTAATGAGGCATGCCGAGGGCAGCATGGGACCCTGGGCAAAAGAAGGGACATTAGCAGGACAGTCAGCAACACTGGAACAAGGTGGGTAGGTGGGCTACTAGCATCATGTTGATGTCAAGTTTCTAGTTCAGAGAGTTGGGCCGCAGTCACGTAAGGCGTCGCCATCAGAGGAAGCTGGGTGGGAGGTGCGTGAGGACCCTGTGCTGTTGTCTGGCCCTGGGCTCCGGGAGGTATGGGTGGGTTTGAGTGAACACGGACGGGGTGAGGGGCCAGCAGAGGCCAGCATGTGGAGCCCAGAGCGTGGAGGACGGAGGGAGGCTCGGGGGGGACAGAGGTGACCGATGGGGTGAAGTGGCTCTGGGCTGGGGATGAGGGATGCCCCGGGTGCAGAGGACATGCGGCAGTGGCTGAGGAGAGCAGTGGGGCTGGGTTTGTTTTCTCTTCACAGGACGAAGGAAGACCGTGCATGTCTGCAGGTCACTGGGGAGGAGGAGTGTCATGGAGGGGCAGGGCTGGGCCGGGGCAGAAGGAGGGACCCTCCCTGAATGTTACAAAAGGTCACCTCGCCCATCCCTCCCCAGGGGCTCAACCTGAGGAGGACGGTGGCCCCGGGCCCTTCCCAGGGACTGCCAGTCCCCAGCTGTGGCCCCTGCTCCAGCCCCCACCTGCCCATTGCCCTCCGGGGCATGGAAACGTCTCAGAAATCATCTCACACTCTTCCCCCTCTGTTGTTTATGGAGTAAACCTTATGTTCTGTGTCCCTCAGGCCCTTGGCATTTTGGCAATCAGAACAACTGTTTTCTCTAAGAAGAGAAAAGCAAACAGCTCTTGCCCTGGCTTTCACGGCTGTTTTAGCTTCGGGTCTGATGAATCTAATGAACACACAGTTGCCAGAAAAGACAAGGGTGCAGCCTTCACCGTGTGAGAAGGTGCTCGGCCTCATCCACCTGCAGGGGAATGCAAAGGCCGGAGCCGGGGGTCTGACGCAGGCCTGCCGGGGCGGCGCGGATGGCAGGGTCCGGGGAGGGCTGAGCCACAGCACTGTCGGGGGGGGGGCATGTGGACAAGCCGTGGCGCATCCTCACCATGGGGCTGATGCAGCTGCTGGTGGACAGAGAAGCAAGGACCGGCGTGGGAAGGTCTCTACGCAGGTTTCCAGGTGGACAGAGCAAGGTGCGGAGCACTCGCTGCCTTTTGTGTGAGGAAGTCGACTGATAAGGAAAGGTAGGAAAGGTACATGCGCACCTTTGTATTTGCTTGGTTTTGCATAAGAAACACTGAAATAATCAACCAGGTCCTAATAGAAATGGTTGAGGGATGGGAAGAAGCAGGCCGAGAGAGGAGAGGTGGCACGAGACATCTCTGGCAGCACTTGCTTATGTGGTTTTCATTTTTTAGCAACACAAATATTTTACATATTCAAAATCTAACAGTCAATGTAAAAATCAAATGACCTATTTTTGGAAGTCACCGCTGACCATCGACCTCTCCCTCTCTATCTGCCTTATTTCATAGGGATCCCTATTTCCAGTGTTGGAGAGGAAGTGCTGGGCCACCCCCGGGCTCCTGGGTTGCTCTCTGAGCCACCTGCTGAGAGTGGGTGAGAGGCAGGCAGGGCTGGGCCCTCATGACCGGACAGTTGGAAGAGCTTCTCGGGAAACGAAAGCATTCGGAGCCTTGTCCTCCTTCCTCACCTGCTCCCCACCTGCACCCATTCCCACAGAGGACCCTCCTGCTGCAGCAGGAAGGGGTGCACAGGGGGAGCCGGCGGAGGGCAGAGCCAGGCCCTTCAACTGGGACCTTTGAGAATCTGGCACAAGTGCCTCTATCTTTGGTCTCAGAGCTTGTCAGATATTAATGCTGTTGCGGTTTTCTCTTTTTTGATGTTCAAAGGCGGGATCGTGACACTTGGTTTCTGATGTGGAAACATCCTACTCTCCGGTCTGGCTCCACCTTTGATGTTGGCCCTTGCAAGGGCCAGGACACACTCTTTGCAACTACAGAGATGCCAGCTGTAAAAGTCTCCCTCTCAGCCACTCTCTCTTCTCTGATGGCAGCACTTGGCACTGAACACTTACAAAGGGAAGGTCGGGCAGACCCTGCAGCACTTCTGAGTTATTAAATCATGGCAAATCCAACATTGCACCCTGAACTCAGGCCTTTAATGTGCCTCTTAAAAATGTATCGTGGCCCTAATAAATGTAAATCAGTCTGTGCATGACTTTTTAGATGTTCATTGGGAGCATGATTGGTTTATATTTTTCGATTAATTCATCAAAGGATCTAGATTTTAATCAAAGAACTCAGAATCTTCTATGGGGTGAAGTCAAATCATTGACACTCTGAAGAGAGGTCTCTAACAGCATACTACAGGGCTCTGTCAAATCAAATATAGATAAAGATATTGAGGCATAAAAATCATGTCAACAAATGACCCAATGCTTAGTGGGACAGGCAGTTAGGACAGGGAAAGAGTTAATGCACCGACTCCCGTGAGCTATGGCTCAACCCGAGTAACTGTGAAATCTTATGGACAGATACCCAGCAATTAATTACACTCGATGAAAGATCATTTGCAGAGTGACTGGGGTTCCTCCAGAAGGACGACATGGCTGTGACAGAAGTAAATGCAAAATTGTCTTTGTGGGTGGACGTACAGGGTCCCACTGCTCCCTGTGCTTGGCCACCCTCCCTGGAGGGAGTCCAGATGATGTGGCTGGCACATCTCACGGGCAAGTAGGGAGCCACCGGAGGACACACAGCTGTGGAGCCTGGACAAGGATTAGGGGTGACACAGCACAGCCCTTGGGACTCAGGGGCTGGAACAGCCTCTGACTGATGGACGGTCACACCCAGGATGAACAGGTAGAATCATCATGTGCAAGGGAGGGTGGTTTCTCTGCAGTCTTTCCAGTAAAATTGTCTCTCTCTTAGTCAAAACATCCAAGTTGCACCCACCAAATAAATTGCAAAACAGCTGTTTTATGCTTCATATTTCCAAAGCCCTAGAACCTTTTGTTCAAATGAAATCTTATATGGAAGCCAGATAAAATTTATAAACCAGATAAAAGTGGAGTCATTCTTGAAACAGCAGTGCCTCTCCCCACCCCGCCCCGCCCCATTGACACTCCTGAAAGCCTTGCGTGGAACACAACTTGAAATCCACTGTGATCAAAGAGACCGTGAAACCTGTGTGCATGTGGTTCTCATTTCTCCCAAGCAAATGCAACACTTCTGTAATCTAACGTTTCTGTGACACTGACAAGCTGTCACTTGTGTTGGGTGTGATGTTCTAATAAACTCCTGGAGGATCTTAAAAGGATGCTTAGACTTGATCCAGAATTGATATCTCAAAGCTAAGTTAAACAGTTCAGCATGTCACTCGGCCCCTGCACTTTATATTCAGCCTGGCTAATATTCATTCCCCAGCATGCCTCAGGATTGGATTCGGGGACAAATCTCCCAGGTTTACTCATTCATCATCTCCTCTGACCCAGGGTCAGGCATGAGACCACCGCTGAGGGACTTCCCTACACAGCCATTTCACTGACTCCTTTAGAACCCAAGGATGAGTGGCAATGCCTCGTCCCAAAACAGCTGTCACCAGCAGTGCCAGACACTGCTGACATGGCCCGGTGAGTGCAGTGCCTTCACCTCCCGCATCCCTCTGAGAATGCCTCTCCTCTCTCACCAGACAGAGAACTCTCACCCATGTGGCACAGACTGCCACATTTCCCCTTTCTTCCATAAAAATAGAAATTTTACCTGAGTGTACGACAGCCTCGCTACAGGCATTTCCCAGACTGCCCCAGGCAAGTGTGGGAGTGACATGCAGGGCTTCCAGCTCGCCTCCTAGCAGGCAGGCAGCTCTCTCCTCCTCTTTCCCCTCTCCTGCTAGCTGGAGCATAGACATAGAAAGCCATCTCTGGAGCCAACGCCACAGACATTGGGAAAGCGAGGAGGAGGACTCTGGGCCTGGCGTGCCATGGGACAGCCTGCCCAAGTGTCTCATGAGAGAGGAACAGACTTTCCTACCTCTTTCAGCCATCTGCATTTTGAGTCTCTCAATACGACGTTATAGTCTTTTCCTCTCACATCTGTGCTTTCACAAACAATCTCCACGAGACGTCCTTCTAATGTGACCTTCTGTGAGGAGTCATCTCTTCTTGGATCATGGGTAGAGCAGACATTGCCAAGTGCTGAAGAGCCAGTTCTGACTTCCGCCTCGGGACATAATGGAATAATGGGAATTGGATTCATCTTCCCACCTTACATCACCAGAGAAGCAGACCAAACACAGGACGTTGGAACACAGCCTTCATAGGACAGTGATTCTTGAGGGAAGGAATGAGGTTACTAGTTTCCCAGGGCTGCCAAACAGAGTACCACAGACGCAGGGGCTTACATTGACAGAAGTTTACTTTCTCACAGTTCTGGAGGCTGGAAGGCCAAGATCCAGGCGTGAGCAGTCCTGGTTTCTCCCGAGGCCTCTCCCCTTGGCTTGCAGACACCTGCTTTCTGCCTGTGTCTTGCCATGGTCCTTCCTCTGGGCACCCTTCCCTGGTGTCTCTCCATGTGTCCAAATGTCCTCTTCTTATAAGGACGCCAGTGAGTTTACATTAGGGCCCTTCCATATGAACTTATTTTAACTTAACCAACTTTTTAAATGCCTATCTCCAAATACAGTCGCATTCTGAGGTAGTGGTGGTTAACATAAGGTGAGTCCAGCACGTGCCCAGATCACTGACTGGAGAGTTTCTAGGCTGCAGCACAAGGAAAGGGAACCCAGACACAGCCTGGGGGCTCTCTGAGTCACAGAGACAGAGCTGGGGGCCAAGGCGGGCAGCATTTGTGGACAAAGTGCCCAGAAGGAGGGAGCTGCCCTGAGAGTGAGCGAGCAGTGCAGAGCTGGGGAGGGCCACCCTTGCCCTGAGTGCAGCTGCCACATGCTTGTGAGGGAACCACCGAGGGCCGGGGAAACAGCCACTGTGAGGGGGCAGGCGGGAGAACCCCTGAAACTGACATGGGCCCAGAAATGGTTTGTGCTCCCACCAGCCAGCCAGGAGCAACCTTCTAATGTAAGAGGCCATTAGATCCTTCAGACAAGGATGGTCTCACTAGTGACACCAAACTAGCCCCAGAATAAAGCCATCTGGACAAAGCTCATACCAATGCCCCCAAGAGATTAAACTGAAGCCAAGGAATTTAACAACATCCAGAACAAAGCCAAGACTACTTGAAGGCGCACAAGAAACCCCAACACTCCACTTACAACAAAGTAAATTTCACAATGACTGGCATTCAATAGAGTTATCAATCATGCAAAGAAGGAGTAGATGGGATTCACAATAATAGGAAAAATCCATCAATGGAAATAGACACAGAAAAGACACAGTTTATAGAACTGGTAGACAGACACATTAAAACTACTATTACAAATATGTTCTATAAGTTTAAAAAGATAGAGGAAAGCATGAAGGTGATGGAAATAGAAATGCAAAATTTTTAAAAGATACAAATTGAACTCCTAGAGATGAAAAATGCAGCATCTGAAATAAAAAATAAATAGCAGGCTAGATGACTCATGGAAAACATCAGCGAACCTGAAGACAGAACAGTAGAAACTGCCCAAAATAAAACACAGAAAAGCATTGATCATATTGAGAGCATCAGTGAGCTAAGGCACAATATCACTTGGCCAGACATGCATATAACTGGAGCTGAAAATAAGTGGGTGGTGGACAGAAAAAACATTTGAAGAAATAATGACCCCCAATTTTCCAAATGTGATGAAACTATAAATGCACAGATACAAGAAGCTTAGTGAACCCCAAGCAGAAAGAACAGGAAGCACACACACTCGAACTACTGAAAACCAGTGATAAAGAGAAAATTTAAAAGCAGATAGAGAATAAAAACCACATTACATATAATGGAACAAAGATAAGGATGAGAGAAGATGCCTCATCAAAATCAACGTCAGCCATCGGACAAGGACATCTTTCAAAGTACTAAATGGAGAAAGTCAACCTACAATTCCATGCCAGTGAAAGTGTCTTTCAGAAACAAAGACAAAATATTGAGCCAAACAAAAGCTGAAGGAATTCATTGCTGGCAGCATGTAAAAGGATGTTCTGCAGGCAGAAGGAAAAGAATACCTAAAGGAAATACAGATGCACAAAAAGTAATGAAGAACACTGGAACGGTGAGCATGTGAGTAACATAAAAGACCTTTTTTTTAATGTTTAAAAATCACTTTAAAAGATAATCGACTGTTTAAAGCAAAACCAAAATATATTGTGGACTTTACAACATAAGAAGTAAAATACATGAAAATTGCACAAAAGCTGAGAAAGGCAAAAATAGAAGTTGGAAGTATACTATCATAAAATGCTTGCAATATATATGAATATCTATGTATTAGTCGGGGTTCTCTAGGGAGACAAAACCCATAGGATATGTCCATAGACATGTGAGAGGGGCTTTATCATGAAGGGGAATTGACTCACACGCTTGTGAGGGCTGAGGAGTCCCACGACAGGCTGTCTGCAAGCTGGATGCCCATAGCGTGGCTCTGTACAAGTCCAGAAGCGTTAGAACCAGGGAAGCCAATGGTGCGATTCTTAGTCCAAGGCCAAGGGCCTGAGAGCCTGGGGTACCACTGGTCTAAGTCCTGGAACCCAAAGGCTGAACAGCCGGGAGTTCTGATGTCCACAAAGAGGAGAGAAGAGTATGTTCTGGCTCCAGCAGACAGAGCCAGAGATTTGCCTTTTTCTCTGTTTTTGTTCTTTCTGGGCCCCCAGAAGATTGGATGGTGCCCGCTCATATTGAGGAAGGGATCGTTCCTACCCAGTCCATTCAGGCTCATGTTCTAATCTTCTCTGGAAACACCCTCACAGACACACCCCAAAATGATGCTTCACCAGGTTTTTAGGTATTCCTTAATCTAGTCAAGTTGACACCTAAATTAACCACCACATGGTATAATATTTATCTTTACTTACCATGTGATAATTTAATTATCATACGAAATACATATTGTAAACTCTAAAGCAATCATGAAATTTTAAAACAATGCTTCTTAAGTTGTAAAAGGAAGTAAAATGGAAACATAAAAAATACTAAATTAATTCAAAGGAGTAAAGAAAAAAGGGAAGAAAAGTAACAACTAATGAATTAAACGGAAAGAAAACAAGAGCAAGATTGTAGATTTAAATCCAATTACATTACTGTAAATGATCTAAACACTCCAATATTAATAGGCAGAGATTGTCACATTGGATTTAAAAAGCAAGACTCAGTTATATGCTATCTACAAAACAAAACAAAACAAAATCCTTTGAAACTTAGTTATTAGGTGCATGCACATTTAAAATTGATAAGTTCTCTTGATGGATTGACCCTTTTTTAAATTAGGAAGTGATTCCCTTTATCCCTGGTAAAGTTTCTTGTTCTGAAGTCTACTTCTTCTTACATTAATATAGTCACTTTAACTTTCTTTTTATTTGTATTTTCATGATGTATCTTTTTTTCTATCATTTTACTACTTAATCTACTTAATTTACTTTTACTTAATCTACTGCGTGTTTATATTTAAAGTACACAAAACAAAAACTGATAGAACTAAAAAGAGACCTATAGATCCAATAGACATTAAAATGACAAATCCACCACTGCAGTTGAGTATTTTGACAGTGCTTTCTCAGTAACCGACAGAACAAGTCGACAAAAAACCTATAAAGACTTACACAACACTATCAATATGATTTAGTTGACATTGATAGAACACTTCAACCAACAGCAGAATACACATTCTTTTCAAGTACACACAGGACATTTACCAAGATAGACCACATTTGACCATAAAACTAGCATCAATAAGTTTAAGAGGGTTGACATCATATAAAATGTGTTTTCTGAATACACTGAAATTAAATTAGCAATTAACAATAGAAAGATATCTGGAAAATTCCCAAGTATTTAGAAATTAAACAACATACTTGTAAAAAAAAAAAGAAACCTTGTGTATGAGCCCATTTTCTATTGCTTATAACAGAATACCTGAAGCTGGATAATTTATAAGGAAATGAAATTTATTTTCTTACAGTTTAGGAGGCTGGAAAGTCCACAGTCCTGGGGGTGCATCTGGTGAGGGTCTTCTTCTGGGTGGGGACCCTCTACAGGGTCCTGTGGTGACACAGGGTATCACATGGTGAGAGAATAGGAAGAGTTCTCTCATGTGCTCCTAATAAAGCCACCAGTCCACAGCCATGATAACTCATTAATCCATTCATGAGGGTACAGTCCTCATGATCCAATCACCTCTCAAAGACCCCACCTTTCAAATATCATAATTGTATTTTCCACCCTCTTAATGCTGTTCCAGTGGGGATACAAGAACTTTTGGTGGAACATTTGACCCATAGCATCCTCGCTTAAAAAACCTTAAATTTAGAAAATATTTTTAACTTAATGAACACAGAACAAAATAAATAAAAGATTGTGAGATATAGCTGAAGCAATGGTTAGAGGAAAATTCATAGTAAACAATTATAATAGGAAAGAAGATGGCTCTCAAACTAGTAATCTAAGTTTCCACCTTAAAAACCAGAAAAATAGTCAATAAATCCAAAGCAAGAAGGAAGAAAAATAATAAAAATAAATGCAGAAATCAGAGAAATAAAACATAGGAAAAACAACAGAGAAAATCAATAAAATCAAAAATGTTTCTTAGAAAATCTAGACTAATGAGTGAAAAAAGAGAGAACACACAAATTACCAATATCAGAAATAAAAGTAAGGACATTAGCACAGACCCTACAGGCATTAAAATGATAATGAAGAATTATGAATAAAAGTTGATGCCAACAAATTTGATAACTGAGATAAAACTGACAAATTTATTGAAAGGCACACACTACCAAAGTTCACTCAAGAAGAAATAGATTAACTGAATAGTCCCATATCTATTCAAGAAACTGAATTCATAATTTAAAACCTTCCCACAAAAGAAATATAGGCCCAAGTAGCTTCGCTGGTAAGTTCTTTCAAATATCTAAGAAACAAAGAATATTAATTTTAAACAGACTCTTCCAGAAAATAGAAAAGGATGGGACAGTTTCCATCTCATCCCGTGAGGACAACATAGCACTCATACCAAAACCAAAGGTGTTTGGGGAAAAGAAAACTACAAGGTAGATATTCCTAATGAACATTGATGCAAAAATTCCTTTAAAAATTTAGCAGAAGAAATCTAACCACATAGAAAGAATACTACAGCACGATCAAATGGCATTTATCCCAACAGTGCAAGGTTTGCTTAGCATTCAAAAATCAATGTAATTCACCATATTAATAAACTAAAGAGGAAAAACATGATTAGGTACAGAGAAAAATCCAATGTCTAATTCTAATTTTTTAAAAACATACTTTCGAAAACTAGGAACAAAAGGGAACTTCTTCAACCTGATGAAGGGCACTTACGACAACCTCTAGCTGGTAACACACTTAATGGTGAAAGTGAGAAAGCTTTCCTCCTAAGATCAGGGGCAAGGCGAGGATGCCCACCCTCTGCACTTGTATTCCACATCGTCCTGGAGGCCCTGAGAGGCAGGAATTGTGGGGCAATGGCTCTGCCAAGGGACTCCAGTAATCTTGCACACAGCCACGTGGGCAAGGCTCAGCCGCAGCCCGCCACACTGCAGTCTCGTCTTCCCTGGGGGAGTGGGGCACCTTGCACGGGTGCTCTTGCCACCTTCTGCCCCAATCACCCAAAGTCTCCTGTTTCCTTCCTGTTTGCCCAGTTTCTGTTTATTCATTCAACAAATACTCATTGACCAGGTAACCTCCTGGCCCTGGGATGCAGCAGTGAACAAGACAGACAAGGCCTCTGCCCTCCTGGGCTCATCCTCTAGACAGACAGACAGCCATCACAGAAGCACATGGACACGTGAAATAACTTCGGGAGAGCTGACACTTGGAGGGAGATCAGATGCCCAGATGCCCACCTGCCCAGACAACCAAGTCCAGGGAGTTGTCCTAGACACTCTCCTATGCCCTCCCTTCATGTGCTACCAGCCCAGTGCACAGTGCTCTCTCTGCCCTCCCTGCTACCACCTGGAGTCTCCAGCAGCTCCAGCTGGTCCCCCTGCCTCCCTCTTCTTCTGACTGCAATCCAATCCACCCTTTATACAGCAGCCACGGGGACTTGTTCCTAAAACACAGATCTGATCAAGTCACTCCCCCTATTGGATGGACTCTTTAATGGATCTCCATTACCCTTAGGGTAAAGTCCAGAACCCTGAATACAATCCACCAGGGCCCTGCCCCTGCCTCAGCCTGCACCTCCACCTCCACCACGTGCTCCCTGCGGCCTGTTACCCCTGCAGCGTCTTGCCTACTCTCTCTGGCTAATCCAGCATCGTTTAGGCCTCAACAGAGATGTCAATTCTTCCCCCAAGTCCAGCCATTCTTGTGCTCTGGCAGTATCTGAATTTCCCGCATCAAAGCCCTCGTCTGGCGGGACTCTGAGCTGTGCTTCGTCACTGGCTGGAGGCTCTACCACATTTTACTGTGCCCAGGCTTGGGCTTGCTATGTGGCCCATAGGGGCCCATAACAAAGATCTGAATCTGAATGAATGGATAAATGAAATATTAGGCTGAGCTTTATAAAACATTCCTCAAAGCAGACATTGAGAAGAAAAAAATAATTATAGGACCTATTTTTCTACACGTGCATGTTTAAAACCTATGCTCTGCCAAATTTAAAAACAAAAAGGGATATAATAAGCTTTATAATAAAAACTCACACACATGTAAACATAGGAGCTAATTTTTTTTTAACATTTGCTTTTTCTATGCACAGATTTTTATTTTTATTTTTTCGTTAAATTTTTATTTTGTCAATATACACTGTATGATTATTATGGCCCATCACCGACACCTCCCTCCCTCCTCCCTCTCTTCCCTCCCCCCCAAGAATGTCCTTTCTGTTTGCTTGTTGTCACAACTTCATAAAAGTATAGTTGTTATATCTTCTTCCCCAACCCCCACCCCCGGGTTTTTTTTGTGTGTGTATGTGGGTGAATTAGTTTGTTTTTTTAGCTCCCACCAATGAGTGAGAACATGTGGAATTTCTTTTTCTCTGCCTGACTCCTTACAGGGGAAGCAGAAAAATAAACGTACTAGAAATTAAGGATGAGCTAATCACTCTTTACGGCGCACTAAGTTTAACTCTGAATTCCCTAGGAGCCCAAGCAAAGAAAGGAAAATGTGGGAGGACGGCTTTCGAGATCTCACTGGCTGATATAGGGAGGAAGAACCTGCTTATTAGCAGAGACAAACTGCTTATGGAGATCGAAAGACGAAGGCAGGGTTAATCAAAGAATAATTATATGGTTGCCACGTGAACACTTACGGAGCATGATGGAGAGGTTTTGAGCTTCACGGCCACGGTGATCAGGCCTGCAGCCAGCTCCTTCAGCAGACACTTGGCTAATGTACTACAACCAGAAGCAACTCAGCCTGGAGGCTTTTAAGGAAAAGACCTAAAAGTCACCAATGTTTGATTGAATGGCTCCACAGTTCCACAAACAGCATTCTGTTTCTTTACAAAAAAATAAAATAAAATAAGAGAGAGCAAGAGACTTAGAGAAAATACTTCTTTCTCATAGAGGCATGGAAAGAGCTGTGTGCGGTGTCCTCATATTACAATGGGGGTCTAGGGGCCTGGGCGAGAGAAGGGCTGTGTGACTCTGTTTACCAGAGCTGCTGTTGTCTTCTGGGCACCCATGTGAGTCATATCTAAGTCACATGGGCAAGGCAGTCTTTGCGGTAAGTCATTTCCTCAAGCCTGAAGTGTGGAGGATTTCTTGATCTTGGCTGTTTTCCAGGAGCACAGTACTTGGGGAAAGCTGGACATTGTTGCTTTTATCTGTGATGGGCGTCAACAGACTGACAGCTGCCTGTGTGTACTGACTTCTCAGCCCTTGCCGAGGCTGCCGACATTCAAACTCTTTTAGGGAGAATCCAGCTGGTTATGTGGCCAAGCACTCACATCCATCCTGGTGTGCCCTTCTCTGAGAATCTTTGCCAGCAGGGGCACCAGCGGGCACTGCCAGGCTGCAGGGAAAAGGCCCTGATCCTTCTCTGCCTGCTGCTCCTGCCCTGGGGGGATGCTGCCCCCTGCAGCTACTGTCTCCACCTTCACGGCGTCCCCTACTGCTCTCCAACACCTATCTGTGCAGCCAATTTCCTGTATTAAGTTCTCTCTGTGAAATTTCTGTCTTCCTGACTGGATCCTAACTGATCCAGACTTAAGATGCTGTTAAACACAGAGATCTAAGTCCTTCTTTTATTCCCTGTTTCCTAAAATATGTGTTAATCCTGCAGGCTGCCAGCTATTCACACTCACTGTCTTGGATCAAGCTGTCCACCCTGGCTGAACCAGCTATGATTACATGACCATGTGGACCACAGGTGGCAATTTCTGCTACCAGAGGCAGGTGGGGCAGGTGCTCAGAGCCCCACAGCCCCTCAGCACACAGCTGAGAAGAGGGTGCAACCCAGAGAGGGCCGAGGGATGGTGCTCCATTAGCCAAACCAGGGTCTGCAGGAGGAGGCGCGGACAGAGGACAGTGGGAGGCCTGCTCGGGACCATGCAGGTAGAGATTTCCAGCAGACGGTTAGAAACACGGACCTGGAGCGTGGAAGAGAGTTAAAGGCCACACTGAAGTAGAGAGTGTAGTTAGGCTGAGAAGGGGAAAGGAAACTGAGGGACGTTACTAGTTCTGTTTCCAGGTGCCCAAAGGAGAGGTTTTCCCCTCAGCTCGCCTCTGCCTGGAGACATCCCTTCTGTGGACAAGCCTGTGACGATGTGTAAAACTGACAGGGCCAACCTACGTGGACAAAAGCCTACACTGTTCCCTTGGAAAGACCTAGAAGTTTCCTCAGCCTGGAGGGGAGACAGCTGAGGCCCAACTCCTAGATCATGGGTTGCGATCCCAGCTCTGCCACTGCGATCTCAGGTCGCTCTGGACCTCAGCTCCCTCAGCCATCCATAGGGGATAGCAGTGCCCGCCCACATTTTTCCTTGGGTTCAAATAAGTCTGCAGACACTGGAGCCATCTGAAAATTACAAGATAATTTAAAAGCAACTAAGAGCCAGGAGGGCACCAGAATAAGCAACTATATTTAAGCTAATGATATTGAAATGTTTCTTGCTTTTTTTTACTTGACTGGGGCTGCGTAATTTGGCTGAACTGGTAGATACAGTTTTGAGCAGGCCTGCACACCTCCAGCACTGCCCAGTTCTGGGCTTCACTCAGCAAGCGCATCTGGCTCTCGCGCTAAGCTTATATCCGTCAGTAATCAAGGGGACATTCTGGCTTCCAGCTGCTGCTCTTTTCTGTCTCAATTTCTTTCAGAACTCAGTTAAGGAAGATGGGGGTTGTTAGGCCCCTGGAAAATTCTACCACTGAAGAACTGGACAGGTACAGTGAGACGACACAGAGAAGGGACTCAGGGGCACCTCAGCACGTGGCACGTCTCCCTCGCTGCATCCCTCCTTTCTCTTACTGAAGTATAAGACACTGCAGAAAAGTACATGTAAATGGACAGCTTGATGAATTTCCAGAAAACGGTCACTGAGATTAAGACATTTGCCAGGACCTAGAACCTACTCAGACTGCCTTCCAGGCACTCTTCTTCCCCTTGAATAAGTATCATCTGGACTTCCAGCTTCACAGATCTGATGTGGGCAGGGCATCGTGGCTTGCTGTCCTGTGGTTATTAGGCCAACTGGGTTGTTATGAGTTGTGTAGTTGGCTTTCTGCTTCTAGACTTGGGCTAGAGAATGAAAGGCTTAGGGTGCATACTGCTTTAGCCTCGTGGGTGACTACCACCTGTGGCAGCTCTGTCCACAGGTGAGTAACTATTTCTATAAAGGCAGGAATTTAATCAAAGACTGGGCCTTACGTGATGCTGTTTGGGTCTCAGCAAAGGCACAAGTCTGTTTGCATGAACCTGAGAGTGGGCCTTGAAGGTGAGCCTTGACATTGGACTACAGTTAGCGGAGGCATGTGGCGGCAGGAGCCTGAGCACAAACCAGTACATGTTAGCATAGCCTGAAGGCTGTGGGAGCAGTTGCAACAAATTTAGGGGGAAGAGATTCTTTGCACAGGGAGTAGTATAAGGTGCTTTTAAACTTTAGGCATCTGAGTCCTGTATGAGCCACAGACCATTATTCTTAAACTCTTAGGCAGCCAGTTGTATCTCACACCTTTTATTTATTGCTTTTAATACTTTATTGCTACATTTGGATTTACAACAAACACAACCATACCAATTGTGAATACTGAATTTCATTTCCTTTCCAATCCATCTTTTTTTTTTTTTTTTTTTTTTGCATTTCTGTGTTGGCTACAACCTCCAGCAAAACATTGAGTGGAACGGGATGATAACAGCCATCCTTGGCTTGTTCCCAAAGGAGAAGGCTTTCAATATTTCACCACCAAGTAGGATGCTTGCTATTGGGTTTTTTGGTTGATATCCTTTAAAAGAATAAGAAAGTTTCCTTCTATTCAGTAGGAGGTTTATCTTGTCAGTTTTTTAAATCTTGAAAAGATGCTAAATTTTATCTATATTTACTGAACCTACATGCATGACCACATGATTTTTCCTTAATGCTCATGCTATGAATTACATTCATTAATTTCTAAAAGAATAAGAAAGTTTCCTTCTATTCAGTAGGAGGTTTATCTTGTCAGTTTTTTAAATCTTGAAAAGATGCTAAATTTTATCTGTATTTACTGAATCTACATGCATGACCACATGATTTTTCCTTAATGCTCATGCTATGAATTACATTCATTAATTTTTTAATGCTAAAACAATCTTGCATTCCTGGAATAAACCGACATGGACACAAGGTACAATCCTTTTTACGTAACCCTGGGTTCAGTTTGTATTTTGTTTAGGGTGTTTGCATCTATGTTCATGAGTGAGATCATGCTACAATTATCCTTTCTCAAATGTCTTTATCAGGCTTTGAGATGAGAGTCATACTGGCCTCATAAAATGAGATCAGGAATATTTCTTTTACCTATTCTTGGGGAATGCATTAGTTTTCTATTGCTGCTGTAACAAATTACAACAAACGTAGTGAAAGGTTCGGAAAGAATTGGTACCAAGATGAGAAATCAGGCTAGAAGGAGTTTATTGGCACAGACCACACAGCAGAGGCGTAGGTACAGGACATAGCCTTGCCCCCGTCCCCTGCCCTCGGGGTCTGGGCTTATATTTCTTCTTGTGGAGAGTTGTGTTGTTCTGATTGGCCAGAGCTTACGTTAATGAGGAGTTAAATGAAATATCCAATGGGAGTTGTTGAGGCCTTATGTTAATTAGGCAGACCACACAGCAGAGGCGTAGGTACAGGACATAGCCTTGCCCCCGTCCCCTGCCCTCAGGGCTGGGCTTATATTTCTTCTTGTGGAGAGTTGTGTTGTTCTGATTGGCCAGAGCATACGTTAATGAGGAGTTAAATGAAATATCCAATGGGAGTTGTTGAGGCCTTATGTTAATTAGGTGATTTTTAGGTTTACCATTATTGGTTCCCTTAGTATGTAAAGTAGGGTTTCAGAGGGGACCAGTGGCATAGACTAAACTGCTGTTGCGGTTATGAGTTCCTCTGTCTTTTTATTTTGCAGGGAATCCTGTAGGGTGGGACCACCATTTTGAGTATCTCTGGGTGGCGCCATCTTAAGTGGTCCTCCCGCAAATCTAATATGTAGTGGCTTAAAGCGATAGATTTATCCAATGGTTCTGGAGGTCAGATGTCTGACTCAGGCCTCATCGAGCTAAAGTCAAGGGGTCAGCAGGGCTGCATTCCTTCTGGAGGCTCTGAGAATCCCTTTCTTTGCCTTTTCCAGCTTGCAGAGGCTGCCTACTCCCTGGCTCTCAAGCCAGCAGTGCTGTCTCTCTGACCCTGCTTCCTGTTACATACATCTCCCTCCATACGTCTCTGACCCTGCTTCCTGTTACATCTCCCTCCTTCCGCTCACAGCTGGGAAGGCTCTCAGCTTTCAAGGACCCAAGCCATTAGAAAAGGCCCACTTCGACAGTCCAGGGTCACCTCCCCATCTCAAGGCCTGCAAAGTTCCTCTTGCCATGTAAAGTAACATATTCACAGGTCTAGGGATAAGTCTGTGCATGTCTATGGAGCATGGGGCATTATTCACCTAGCACAGAGAGACTTTGGGAAAGACTGGCTTTCCTCTCTAAATATCTCACAGGATTCCTCAGTGAAGTCATCCCAGCCTAACCTTTATGGGGATTTTAATTATGTACTGTCTTTTGCTATGACATTTTCTACTAATTGTTACCTAAGTTAATTTTTCAAACAAACGTCATTTCTTCTGTATTATCAAGTTTAATGACAAGGTTTTAATGTCTTCCACATCTGTAGTGATGTCCTTTTCTTTAATTTCTACTTTACATTTTGACTTCTACTTTTTAATTAATAAGTCAGTTTTACTATATGTATGTTCTACCTCACATACAAGCAGGTTTACTATATGCATGTTCTACCTCACATACAAGCAGGTTTACTATATGTATGTTCTACCTCACATACAAGCAGGTTTACTATATGTATGTTCTACCTTACATACAAGCAGCAACTCTTAGGTATACAGTTGTACAAGATTTTACAGATGTACGCGGCCATGTAACCACCACCACCACAAAGACATGGAAAATTTCCACCACTCCAAAAGCTTTCACTGTGAACTTTGAAGTCAACCCTGCAGGACTGGCAACCACAGCCGATTTTCTATCTCACATGAATGGAGTCATATAGTATGTAGCTTTTTGCTTGACTTAGTATAATACCTTTGGTATTTGCCCATGGTTTTGGACGATCAATGGTTTGTTTTCATTATATGGATGGACGAACCACAACTGGTATATGTATTCACCAACCGATGGACATTGGGTTGTTCTGGGTTTTGTGGCAGATTATGAAAAAAGCTGCTATAAACATCTAAACAGGTCTTTGTAGGGGCATATGCTTTCAATTCTCCTGAGTACATTTCTAGGACTGGGATTGCTGTGTTGAACGGCATGCTAAGCGGAACAAGTTCCCCTAAAGATCCTAATCTCCACAACCCACAAATGAAGGTGCCTGGTTCCCAGTCTCCCCCTCCCTTCTTTTTTCTGTGTCCTGACCAAAAATCACAGTGCTTTGACCACTCTGTGACCTGGCCAGCTGCAGGTTTTTCCCAGCAGGCTTGAACCCAAACAGTAACCTTGAACATTCCCAGGCACTGATCAAGGTGTTAGGTCATTGTCCACAACACAAAGGAACTGTCCCTGGCCTTGAGCCAAATTTCTTTCGCTGCCGCGCTTCCCAAGCGGCGCACTATCCAGTGCGCCACCGGGCCGGCCCTTGAGCCAAATTTCTTAAACCATCACACAAACTCCACATCCTGAGCCCCTCACTGTGGACCTACTTATGTATAACATCCTTTTCTCTCACTGTCCATCTGGAAGATTTGCTGCAGCACTCTGCAAACCATCACACAAACTCCACATCCTGAGCCCCTCACTGTGGACGTACTTATGTATAACATCCTTTTCTCTCACTGTCCATCTGGAAGATTTGCTGCAGCACTCTGCACAGAAGTTCCCCTAATAGATGCTGAATAGATAGAAAATATAGCTGCATATTAGCTTTGGATTGAGTTTGCATGATGTATCTTTTCCTATCTTCTTTTAACCTTTCCCTACCTATAAAGACAAAGTTTTAGACTGATCTCTTGTAAACTGCATATAGCTGTTTTTAAACATTTTTATCTAAAAAAATTAATTAGAACTTGTATCCATGTAATTACTGATATATTTGGGTCCGAATCTACCCTATCGTTATGTGCTTTCTGTTTGTCATACCCGCTCTATTTCCTCTTTCTTCAGAATTATTGGTTTTTGTTAGACCACTTTTCCTTTTATTAGCCTTTGTTTAATGGTTACCCTAGAGATCAGGACATGCATACATGCCTTGCTTGGTTGACAAGGACTTTTACCCTCTTTCCATTTAATGCAAGAACCTAAGATCACGCAATCTATACCCCCTGCTTTATGCTACAATTGTCTTATATATTAATTCTCTCTATATTTTCAGCTCTGCAATATATTGTAATTGTTTTATACAGTCATTATTCATTTCAGTTTACCCACACAGCTACTATTTTTCATTGCTATATATTCCTTTCTACATTGGTATTTTTTTAAACACTCTTTAAGTGACTCTGTTGTATACCCAGTGTCAGAAGCTACTGGCCTCCACGGTAATGACTAGAAGAGCTGGCCTGGCACTGGGCTAGCTTCCCCTCCGCCTCCCAGTACCTTTCCCGTAAACTCTGAAGGAACACCTGAACTCAGGAGGTCAGATCTTTCAATGGCTCCTACTACCTACCAGAATGGGTTTATAATCTCTTCCCTGATCTGGTCCCTACCTCCTTCCAAGACCTTCAGCTTACCTGTTACCCACTCTGCCCCTACACTTTCTAACCATGTTTAGCTACTTTCCAGAGTACACAAGGTTTCATTGAAACATGCTGTTCCTTGTACCTGCATTGCCTTTTTCCCTTCATACATCGGACAAATTGCTCCCAATCTTTCACAATACAGTCACATCCTGGATGCCTTGTGTTCTGTGGGTAGAGGCAGGCACCCTTTCGAGAGTACCCTATGTATTTATCAGCTCACTTGTCCATACTGGTCTGGATAGCCTGAACCATCTGTGTGCCCCCATTTCCTAGCCCAACAGGAAAAATGGGGCTCTGAGTTCATCTACAAAACAGGGATAACAGCAATCCCTGTAATGCTTTTTCCTTTGTGTTGCTTTGAAACTCAAATCACAGTCTATGTGAAAGAGCTTTAAGTCTGAGGAGTATGTACAAAGATTAATGGCTATTGGAGGCAATTCTGTTTCACATTTTCAATGGGAAGAAATTTTAAACAAAACATGACTAGCTTTATTTTGCTGCCAGATTTATTAATTTAAGCATTAGAGGATAACAACTCATTTTCTAACCTTGTTAGAAAGCAGAGAATAAATTAGCTTTGTAATATATTAAGAACTTGAACTTTATAGTGAAATTGTTTTTAAATTTTTTTGAAGTGCAACTCTTTTAAAATAAAATCTTATACAGAATCCCAAATACACAAAATAAGTTAAAAATTGGCATGTGGTTGAAGCAGGAGACTCTCTCACCGCACTCATCACAGTACAAAATGACCGCCTTCCTGAGGAGTCCAGAGTCTAAGGCAGGTTTCCGTTAAGTTCTTTTCAACTAGAAACTTGGATGGCTTTGTTTACCATGCCAACAACCCACGTGGCACTTAAAAGAAAACTGCTTTACATGCAGCCTGGTCTAACATGGCTACCTATAACAAGCACTCATAAACGTCGCTGAGCTCCTCGGATGAGCATGTGGCTCCAGCAGCGCAGAGCACAGGGCCACCTGCCCTCAGGGGCTCCCCACCTACCAGAACCTGGGCATCGCTGACCTTGAGAAAAACTTCAGAGCTTATTCTGTGACACAAGTTAATTTATTAAAGTTTTAAAAGGACGAGACACACTTGTAAGTTTAAAATGCAAAAATGGAATTTAAAGTGTGTGTTCAGATAAACTGTGTTATGAAAAGAAAGGTTTCATTTACAACTTAGAAAACTCCATGGAAAAATACACTGCTCAGGATCTGACACAGACTAAGTAAAAAGATTTTGCTGTCTGAAAATACTGGTAAAATACCTTGGTGTCTTAAAATATTCCAATTATATAATTAAATGACTAATTTTGATAAAATGTTTCTTAAGATGACACTTTGCAAAAAAGTTAAAGTAACTTAAACACCTTTTGGTAAATATGTAGATATATTTTATTTGTCAAGAGTTAAGAGTCAGTTTTATTTAGAACATTCAAGTACAAAAAGTAAAAATTTATATACCTATGACTGTTATAAAAAAGCTAGAAACCATTAAAATGTTTTGAGAATACTACGAAGGCACTGAATGCAAATATCGCTGGAAATATGAATTATCTGAATTTTTGTGTCTTTAATATTCAGATGTTCATAGTTATTTTCTTATAAAATATTTTTAATAAAACAACTCAACCTTATTATTTTTCCCCTGGAAAACAGAGTTTTAGATAACAAGTACATCCTAAATAGTGTGATACACCCAGGTTAAAGAGTACTTTATCACTAGAAAAAGGTGTTTCGATACCTGGATTTTTTTTATCAACTACAAAGAGGCAAACTGAAGCACGAAAGGTTATCACGCTATATATAATTTGACACAAAAGCTTAGTTAGAATCATATTATCAATTGGGTAATTCTATCAAAAATTAAAAAGTTCTATATAACTATTAAGATGTTAGAGTTTTAGCGCTCTAATAAATTCCAAAACATATTCACCCAATTCTTCCTTTAGTATGTATAAAAAAAGGTTCATCGTGGAATATAAATGCAATCATATAGCTATAATATGAATAGATTCTGTATTTCCAATAGCATTTAGACTTTGCTCTTTGGTACAAAGTGCTACAAAGTGACAATAATATGGCAGCAGGAGTAAAGATCTAGGTTCATCACAAAAACAGCAACTTAAAAATTCCTAACAATAGTGAATATATAAGTAACATCATCCACTCCAGTTTATGTATTGACCTTATACTTGAAAGTATTTTTCCATAAATATCAGTAACTGTGGCCATTTGCCAGATACAGAATAAGTGATAAAACAAGAACAGTAAGAAAAAGCAAAGCATACTTCTAACTTTTTAATAACTTTTGCTTGTGATGACTTTCTGTGCTCTGGAACTTCTGTTTTACAAATAGTTGGAGCTGGAAAGAGAAAAAACCTTTTGATTGGTACAATAAAAAAACATACAGGAAGTAAAAATTACTAGAGTCATTAGTTTTATAAAACTTTCACAGAAAGAGCAAATACATATTTAATATATTATAGGATATAGAAGGGTACTTCAAAAAGTTTGTGGAAAATGGAATTAGAAGATAATGTGAATCTTTCCATTAACTTTTTGAAGACCCCTCATTCAGCTATGGGACTTTGAAAAAGACAAAACAAACAAAAAACACCAAACCATAGGTTTTTGAGGATAAATTCTTAGTTGTCAAAAAACTGAGAGCTTGGCCCTGAAAAAAAAAAACCAAACCATAGGTTTTTGAGGATAAATTCTTAGTTGTCAAAAAACTGAGAGCTTGGCCCTGATTTTGCAAATAACAGCATGGTTGTCGAGTGGAGCAGGGTGACAATTTTTATAAGGTAAATGTAAATTGCCTTTCATGTACGGAAAAAAATTGGGGGAATCTAATTTTAGCAACGCTGGATTAAGATGAAAGGACAAGAAGGACAAAGGTCCCTCAGCTTTATAATTCAAAGCATGTTGAACACAGTAATCAATTATCTTTATAGTTTATCTTTTGAAACTAAAAAATTGGGGGAATCTAATTTTAGCAACGCTGGATTAAGATGAAAGGATAAGAAGGACAAAGGTCCCTCAGCTTTATAATTCAAAGCATGTTGAACACAGTAATCAATTATCTTTATAGTTTATCTTTTGAAACTCCATGCTTGAGTGAAATACAGCTATCTATATAGCATTTTCTCAGCAGAAAGCTGCATGCCTACTATGCACAGGCTCTAGGCCCTGGGATGGTACATGAGTGAGCAAAATAAAGACCTGGGCCCTGGTAGAGCTTACATTAAAAGACTGTACCTGAGAATTCCTTCTTTTTCCCAAAAAACTATAAAATCTACAGGCTAATTAAATCCACCAAAATCCTGCAGATTTACTTCTCCATATTTAAAAATGAAAAGCCAAGAAGGGCCAAGGTTATATTTCCTAACTATTCTGAAGATGAGTTACAATATTCTGAAAATGCTGGGTCTGAAATAGAAGCAGTGAGAAAATTAAACCAGAAGTGTTGCTCTGTGGGGAACACAGGAGGGACTGATGTTGTTAAAGCAGGGGGAGTTGGAGTAAACTGAGGCAAAGGCCCATAAAGGAGCATTCTGCACAGAGTACGTCATGATGGATTTCAACAACAGTCAAATAGGTAAACTGACAAGGACATTTTAAGTGGGAGAAATAAAATGAGGGACACAAAGTACACAAGGAAATTATCATAAAGGAAAAAAAACCAAAACTTATTTTCTAAAACTTTGGTAACTTTCACACATACCCAAAACCTACAAGCCTTGAGATTGTCATCCAAATGCTACTCATGGCCACTCCCTTGAACTGTGGCCCTCTCTACCTTCCTCTGCATCTTTACGTCCACCATTGATTTCACAAATTCTGACATCAAAGCACAGGAGTTCGACTCGATAGCCTTGATCCCTTATTAAAATAAAAATTCTCATAAAATCAATATCAGTAGAATTGGTTAATAAAGTGAGCCTAAGTATAAGTTTTTTTATAAAATACTATTTCATGTCCCCAATAAAGTGCATAGCTTCCATTTAGACAAGAAATTCAAAATAACTCATGGTAGGTCAGCAGTCATTAGCTGTGTTCTAGAGCCATGACTGGGCTATGAAATAAGAGCAGCCAGTGTTCCTTCCCCAGCTAACTGACCCCTTTTATACTGCAATGTATTTTTATTTGTTCACTCATGCATTCATTCTGGCATATATTCACTGAGCACCCAGTATGTGCCAGGTGCGGTTTTAGGTGCTGGGAACACAGCCGTGAACAAGAGAGACAAGGTCTCTGCTCTCAAGGAACTGACATTTTAGTGGCAGGAGGCAGAGGTAGACAAGGAGTAAGTAAACAGGGTGAGAAATGCTAGGAAGATCAAGCAGGGTAGCGAGACAGAAAGTGAGGGGTAAGGCTACCAGGGGCAAGAATGTTGGAGCCTCTTACTTCTTACGGTCCTTGTCCTTCTTCAGGTGGGTACCTGATGCCATAAAGGATGGGTTATGGAATATCTCGGAGGTAGCTTTCTTTTTAGAGAAAGTGATTATTTCTTCTTCCAAACATTTTCTCTTTTCGTCAATTTTCATTCTCTCTTCTTGGTGAACTTTTTTAAGATGCTCAAATTTGGCCTGCAGCTGGAAACAAAAATGCAGTTCCCACTACTGACACAGGGTGGCAGCACATGCCCAGGAATCCTCTCGGCTCAGAGACGCAAAGGCAAACCAACCTACACAATAATCTATAAAATCTTCTAAAGTCTCAAAAGTTCATGCTTCAAGTAAACATTTACAAATAAAATTGCAAAAAGTGCTTGAATCAAATGTAATAAAAACTATAGGCTCAAGAACAGAACTCAGTTTTTAAAACATTTAACCTTTCCTAGAGTTTTCATTTTCTTGCTTTACATTTTCTCCATAAAGCCTCTTAAATAAAGTTTCTCAAATCCATGCTCAATAAAAATAAGGGACACAAAGTACAGAAGGAAATTATCATTTGGAAACAAAAAACAAAACAAAACCCTATTTTCTAAATAAAGATGATGTGTAGTTAAAGTTATTGAAAATTGTACTGGTAAACCATACTAGAAAGCAAGTGTCAATTGTCAGTTTAGGTCAAGAACCTAAAACTGTATCATATTTTTCCACAGTCATTCGATTTCTTGAAGTCTATATTAAATAAAGAAATCCTAATTTCAGAGAACTTTACATATAAAAATAATCACTGTAGAATTTATACTATAATGGGGAAAAAACCAACAAACAGACTAAGTATCCAATAGAAATAAAGTAAAAAAAATACACTTATGCTAATAACGCTCAATGTAGCTGTTGGAGACCAAAACATGTCACCTCAAAATACGGAGGACTGTTGAGCAGAGAGAGTCAAGAAACAGATGCAGGAAGTCTCTTTGCCCTCCATCTGCCTAAAAGGAGGACACAGACGTACAATGACAAGATGTATTCTGCTTCTCTCCCCCCACCAGGGAGAGTACAGGTTAACAACTGAAGACAACTTTAGACCTTCCTGGGTCTGGAAGTAGTACCAGAGGAATCTGCATCTACTAACAGCCTTCATCTGCCAGTTACTTGCTTTGTCCCAAGTTGCCACTCCTACAGACCCAAAGTCCTCTTTCTTTGTCTTGTCACTTCTCTGAAAATGTACCGTTCTTTGTTGAAGACGTTATATAAGCTGGAATTCCAAAGCCAGCTGTTGAGAACTACTCAGTCCTGGGTATCTCTCATGTATATTTGAAATACACATGTTAAACAAACTTCTGTTTATTCTTCTTTTTTTAATCCATTCAAACTAAGACCCTATGAGGGTTATTCTTCTACACAACCATTAAAATGAATTTTGCAAAAGTTTATAACATTACAACATGAGATTTCCCTTGTTAATTGAGAAAAGCAGACATGTGAAAGGAATGCACTTAAAGAACACGACTCAGTAAATTTTAATCTTCTTTGGGCTTGAAAATCACCTTGTTACACCATATGAAGGCAACAATGTCACCTTGAATGTCAACTTAGAGGTAGTCCTGTGTTTGACTTTATTTTGTTCCACAATTTAAGGAATGTCCTGTATGGATCATAGGAGACAAATTTTCTAAAAGCTATTAGAGACATAAAACTCTGAGAAACTAATAGATAAAAAGGAAGCTTTAAAAAAACTGGGCTATCAGGGGATAAGAAAATCTATTTAACATTTTTACCATGATGTCTGGCACAGCGTAAGCACTCAATAAATATTAGTTACTGTTATTAACAAAAACCATGAAGTCCAGCTCTCCCCAACTGCTGCCCTGGGTGTGATGGCCCGGTGTGCTATGCTCCATCAAGGCCATGAATGAAGCCCTTGCCACCACGTTGTGGGGTGATTTATCAGTCATGTGCCCTTGAGAATTGCTCAGGAGCTATGTCTTTTCGTCTTTATACCCCCAGCACCTAGCACAGCAACCAATGCTGCTCATAAAAGAATGTTAAAAAATGTGGGAGAACTAGTAATGAAATAAAATGTATGTGAAATTCCGCTAAAAGTTCTGAGTCAAGGTAAAAGGAAGAATGTAGGTGGATCTGGTTTCGTTGTGATTTAACTCAAAAAAGAAAAAAGAAAAAAGAAAAAAAAATCTAGGGACCTGAAGGGGCTCCATATGAATTAGCTGTTGTTGCCTGCCAACAACACAAGCACAATGTTGTTACAATGTGGGTTTAAAAAGTAACTTTTTTTTTGGTCTTTTGGTCTGGTTAGATAAACCTGAGATTAATTACTTTCAGCTCTGGGTAGCAACCTAGCATTCACAGGAAAAGTAGGACCTGGTATCTAGAAAAAAACGGCATATAATAATTGGGGAAATATTTTACTAAAACTCGGGGCTGCAGATAGAAACCAGAGAGAAGTAAACTCCAGCCTACTAAAAATGATATGTTGAGAATATGGAATAGGTTGTCCTGTGAGCCAGTGAGCCTCAGATAGGAGAAGTACTCAAAGGAAGAGAAGGTTAAAATAGGTGATGACGATAAGGCCCTTCTAACCTAAGATTCTTTTATTCAAGAGGATGACTTTTCAGAAGCATCAGCTCCTTTAGTATTTGCTTATTTAAATGGTTCCTGGCTTTAAAAAATGATGTGCGAGTATGTGTGTGTTTAAAGGATGGGCCTTCCCTAGTTGTCATTCAAATCAGTGGCATAAATAAAGAGAGGCACAGCTGTCTGAGCGCGTGTGCATCCCTACAATCTGGGAGAGGAACAGGGTGGAAGGAAAGCTTGAAAAGGGAGCGCATGGGGCAGACTTACATTACCTGAACACATATCTGATTCCTTCAGTGGAGGGTGTATACTTTACATGCATACTAAAATACCTTAAGAGGTTACAGAGTACTTCATACATCATTTATGAGGTTGACTAAAGTTACAGGAAAACTACAGATAGGAAAACGTTTTTAAAAAGGCGGGGGAGAGGTGTGGATATGACTGTTACTCGCATTATGTGGAGTGTGCAGCTTCTGATAGCAACAATCTATTCCATATACAGCAAACACTTACTCATGGTTACACTACTCACTACAACAGGCATTTAATTCAAAGATATTTTCAAATACTCAAAAAATTTAAAAAGGGGTCTTTTGTGCTGTTGATAATTAGTCACCAATTCTTTTAAGATTAAAGTCGTCCCCCCTCATCCACAGAGAACACGTTCCAAGACCGCCAGTGGACGCCTGAAACCGTGGCTAGTACTGAGCCCTACATATACTGTACTATGTTTTTCCTGTACATATCTACCTATGATAAAGTTTAATTTATAAATTAGGCACATTAAGAGATGAACAACAATAACTAATAAAATAAACCTAGTTATAACAGTATGCTGTAATAAAAGTTATGCAAATATGTGCACTGTCTCTCTCAAAATATCTTTACTACATGTAATATTTTCAGACTGTGGTTGACCTCAGGTAACTGAAACCACAGGTAATGGGGGACTACTGTACAACGCTGTATCTTTTGTAAACACTACTTCCAAGTACTTCATACATTCTAGAACTCAATAATCCTTTTAGCAGTATCAATTTCTAGAAATTAGAAATGAATGCTAGAGAAAACTCTCCTGTTGGATCAGAAGACAATTTCAAGCTCTGTGCCTCACAGCGGCCCCTTTGGGCCTTGCCTGCCCAGAAGTCAAGCCCCGTCTAGTGCTCACCTAGAAGCTCCCTGAGCCAAGGCTCAGCGGCCCCTCTGTGTAAGCCCCTCCTCCTCGCCTTGGAGTGCAAGGCTCCTGTTCTCCTCATGGTCATGGTGTAATGTAGTATCTTTTTTTTAATTGTAAATTATATAGAATACTTTTTGAAAATAGGACGGGCATAAATATTAAATAATAAAATCATACCAAGAAATAGACTTACATATAAAATTGGGAAGGAGTAATAACTTATGGTGATTATATACTTTCAGGGGTAAATCTAAACTATCTATTTTTTCTTATGGTGGGGGAGGGAATATGGAAAATCTATGTGTCATACACGACATGCCTCATTAGTTCATCTAGAATGTCAGTAATGGTACAGAGAGGATAATATGTCAACAATATTTGGAGATACCATCTGTGCATCTCCCTATTCTAGTTAGCAAATGTTCACATACTATTATCAGCATTTTAAGCTAACTATGTATGAAAATCGAGATTTTTACAAAAGATAAACTAAGGGGTATTCTTTTCACAATATTGGCAAGGATATTTTAAATAACAACGTCTGTTAATAAAAAATTAAATAAGTTTTGGGTGATATATTTTTATAAGTGACTGCCAGTATTTTATTTATACAAATAGCTTTAAAATGTTAGCAGCCAAGCACTGAATGACCAGTTTGCTTAGAAAAGAATGGGCTTCCACTTATGTGTTGTTCTAGTATACTTATTAATAAGCCTCATTTCTCTCTGAAACCATCCTAATTAAGATGATACGCTCTCCCTCAGTCCTTCAATTAATCTGGTGTCATGGAGTGATGATTGCTAACTGGATGTCCTCCTTCACCAGCCCTTCCGTTTCAGCTCACTATGAGAATATTCCAGAAGTTCAACAGTGAACACAAATTTACTTTCCAGCTGTGTCACACTTAGAATTTTCTAGTGCCTATAAAAATCTTTAAATATATAAAGATTTCAAAATATGAAGGAATTTTGCTAATCTTAAATATTACGACTGAAGAAACTAAGCTTTTAAGCATAGACTTCAAGGAAAGTATAAACGTATCCAGAAAGCCTAAGTTCAAACATGAAGAAAAGCTACTTCACAGCTTCTAGTCACCCATTTCATGGCAAACAACCACTCTAGCAACTCTCAAAAAAGCCTTATGGTTCAGGGTTAAGATATTTTAAACACTTCTTAGTAACCTAGACCATTACGGATCTTTGGTAAACCACTTCTAATGGATGAATATTTGCTCTAAAGGCCAAATTTTTTTTTTTTTTTTTGTCTTTTTTGTGACCAGTAAGGGGATCACAACCCATGGCTTGGTGTCGCCCGCACCGCTCTCGGCCAGTGAGCGAACCGGCCATCCCTATATAGGATCCGAACCCGCGGTGGGAGCACTGCTGCGCTCCCAGCGCTGCACTCTCTCAAGTGAGCCATGGGGTTGGCCCAAAGGCCAAAATTTTAATTTGATTTCAGACTATGAATTTTTTAAAAGTCTGTTTTTAAAGACTATGTGTTAAAATAGATACTTCTTAAAGGACAAGAGGTCTCTAAAAGCATCTCGACTAAATTCTTAAGATAAATCCTCTGAATTAACAGGATGCCTATAAAAGGTAAATGTGGATCACATTACAACCAGGGCACCTGCCTCTCTCTCAGCTTCCTTCAGTATTGCTTCCTTCTCCTTGACTCGCTGCACAAACATCTGCTTCATTTCTGCTTCCTTCCTCTGACGTTCCCCATGGAATTCATGTCTTTTGGCTTCGTAGGTCTCCTGAAGACTAAGAAGTCATTTGTGTTATTCTCATGTTAAAAAGATGATGTAACAAATTTCAAAACTACATCTCATGTTAAGCCTCATATATATAACATGTACCGATATCTTTTTACATACAGCCAACCTAAAACATAAAATTTCCTATCGCATGAGAGAAAAGCTACCAGTGTTACAGCTAATGTAAAGTACAAGAATTCCCCAGTGACTAGCATCATGTTGAGCAGATGGCAAACAGTAATTATTTGCTGAATGAATGAGAATTTTACAATTCCGATATCCTAGGTTCCATCCCTGGAAATTCTGACCCTGCATTTCTTTGTCATGTACAGGGGACTGATGATGAATCCACCAGCTGCCTGGATGCCGCTCCTCAGAGAGGACTTCAGAGCAGCCTTGCTTGCTCTCCCACAGGACCTCATCAGTGCACACAGTGACCGCTGAACTAACCCTGAGACCTGGAAGAAACAAGTAGTGAAGCCTCCTCTGGGAAACACTAGGGAAGCCAACTCGAGATGATTCCTATTTGGTGAAGATAATATAATATGATGAGGAAATCATCAGTTTATCAGAATTACTGGCCCACAACCAGACACAAAGCATGCCTAAATTTGGTGAGGTAGGGCTAAGTGTATATAATTCTTAATTTATTATGCTACCAGAAACAAAAACACTAATTAAATCCATAGACTGAAAAGACCTAAGAATGTAAGTGCATCCTGCTAGTGCCTTCCACAAGGTCACATGCAATAGCAACACTGATCTGATGCTCCCTCCTCCTCCCTCTCCTGTTTATTCTGGTGTAAAGTGCTCAGAGCCAGAGAAATGAATGAAATGCAAACAAATATAAAAAAAGGAAAACCTGGTCTCATAACAGAGATTACAAGTGTTTTCCCTAAGTGCCTGATACTGTCCTCCATGCAACAACTGTTCTGGAATGCTACATTAAATCAGATTTAATTTGGTACATTAAGAATTAAAGTTGCACATGTACATGTCTTAACCGAAAAGAAAAAAAAAGGTCAGGGACATAGCACCATATAAAATTACCATGAAAGTTAATAACATTTAATGCTCTAATCACAGAGCAAGGTCTTCAGGTTCTAAAATTCTTATACTACCTATGTTGTAATACTGTAAGAAATGATCTAATCTCTGACTCCCCACAAGTACTTTATTGCTTTATGGTTTGCAAAGTTTCAGTCATTCCAAAACTTTCATCAGGATAAAAACCAACAGTTAATGTTTTACTTTATTACTTATTTATTTACGTATCTTTTGTTTTCCAAAGATACTTGTATTTAAAAAAATTTTTTAAATTTTATTGGTTATGAATATTCATGCGGTATAAAGCTGACCATCACCACTCGTGCCCAAGATGTGATGGCCAGATCAATACTGGCAGCATGCCCATTACCACAAATTGCAATTATACCCCACTTCCCCCACCCAATTAATCCTCGAGCTCCCTCTCCCTCTTCCTCCCCCCCCCCCCCCCCTTCCCCCCCCCCCCCCGACTTTGTATCCCTAGGTATGCTCTCTCCCTCTGCAAGTCCAACATACCACTATGGTTTTTCCTTCCTCCTCTCTTAGCTCTCACTTATGAGTGAGGACATGTGGTATTTTTCCCTCCATGCTTTGCTCATTTTACTCATCATAAGTTTCTACAAGCTCATACATGTTCCTGTAAATGGCAGAATTTCATTCATTTTTATGGCAGAGTAGTAGTATTCCATGGTGTATATATACCACATATTCCTTATCCAGTCATCTGTCGGAGGACATTTAGGTTGGTTCCATATCTTGGCTACTGTAAACATAGGTGTGATGAACACAGGAGTGCAGGTATCCCTTCATCATGATGATTTCCATTCCTTTGTGTTTATACCCAGAAGTGGGATTGCTTGATCATATGGTAGATCTATCTGTAGCTGTTTGAGAAACTTCCATGTTTTCCATAGTGGTTGTACTAATTGACAGACCCACCAACAGTGCAGTAGTGTTCACTTCTCTCCACACCCTCACCAGCATTTGTTATTCTCTGTCTTTTTGATTAAAGCCAGTCTAACTGGGGTAAGGTGACATTTCACTATGGTTTTAATTTGCATTTCCCTGATGATTAGTGATGTTGAGAATTTTTTCATGTACCAGTTGGCCATTTGTATGGCTTCCTTTGAAAAATGTCTGTTTAGCTCCTTTGCCCATTTTTTAGTTAGGCTATTTGTTTTGTTTTTTCATGACAACTGACTCCTTTGCAGCTTTTCTTTTTTTCTTCCAAATTTTATTTTATTTTGTCAATATACAATGTGGTTGATTATTGTGACCAATTACCAAAACCTCCCTCCCTCCTCCTCTCCCCGCTGCCTACCAACAATGTCCTTTCTGTATGCTTCTTGTATCAACTTCAAGGAACTGTAATTGTTATGTCTTCTTCCCTTCCCCCAACCCCGTTTTTTTTTTGTATTTATTTATTTATTTTTAGCTCTCACAAATAAGTGAGAACATGTGATATTTCTCTTTCTCTGCCTGACTTGTTTCACTTAATATAACTTTCTCTAGGTCCATCCATGTCATTGCAAATGGCAGTATTTCATTCTTTTTTATAACAGAGTAGTATTCCATTGTGTAGATATACCACAGTTTCCTTATCCAGTCATCTGATGATGGATATTTGGGCTGATTCCAACTCTTAGCTATTGTAAAGAGTGCTGCAATGAACACTGGAGAACAGGTATACCTTCGACTTCATGGTTTCCATTCCTCTGGGTATATTCCCAGAAGTG